>NC_091436.1:19662312-19818949 GCF_964237555.1 Oryctolagus cuniculus | reverse complement strand
CAGTCGTGCACCACTTGCTGATGAGAATACATCCTGAGAAATTGTTAGGCAATTTCATCATCGTGCAAGCATCTTAGAGAGTTCTTACGCAGATGAAGGTGTCTACAATAAAACTACGTGATATAATCTAACGGGACCGTCATCATTTGTGTGGTCCACCATTGACTGAAATGTCATTTAAATGGCACACAACCATCCCTAAGACAGAAAAGCTCATCAAACAGTGATTTGCTGAAAGGAGGCCATGGAGGCCCTCTGAAGCCTCCAGAGAGAGCCAATGACAATGACTATTTGATGAGAAGGGTAGAACTTAAGCTGAGTGTTGGTGTTTGTGTGAAAAACTAAGAAGAAAACTATTTGAAGCAGATAAAGTGGTATGTGTGATACACTAAAGACCAGTTGGAACAAGCACTTTCTTTCGAATGCGGCGATGATGCACAAATCTGGACATGTTAGCCAGTTAACTTCTGCTAAGTTGTACATTAAACCATCAATATGCCAATTTTGCTCTTTATTAAAGATTGCTGTTTAAGTAGTAGAGGTTAAATTTTTGTCACAAGAAAAGAATAACCTGAACACTTCTATTAAAGTAATGAACTATGAAATTTATTCCTTGGTTTTAATTCAAAAATATGCCCTAAGTTACTAAGAGAAATTCTGACTTCATTCAAATGTAGTATTTAACTGTGCTTTCTCCGTCGTCATCCACAGTTGGCCTGATGGTCACCCGTCTTCTTATCTGGCCCCAACCAATTAAATGCCAGTGTTTCTCGACTCCTTGCCCAAGGGCAATTTTTTTCTCCTGCTTCTGTGCACACAGGATTAGTGAGAATCCCGAGTCTGCCTTGACTGCTCTGACTCTCCCTCCTGTAGACAGGGATCTACGTTCACCACTCGCACTCCATCCTTGGGTAGCTTTTGTGCCTTCGCTGTTTTTTATCTCCTTCTGTACATACACCTAGAAACCATCTATGTAGAAAATTAGAAATTTCCAGTTCTGTGAGGCTCTCTGGCAAAGCGCCAACTGCACTGAGCACCTGCCCCACCCTTCTGTCAGTTCAGCACAAAGCAGGGTCAACTTTTATTCCAATGCTAGCCAGTAAGACTGTCTAGAGCAGCATACTGAAAATCATTGTGTTTTGCAAAACAATGATGGAATTTTTGAAAAGATTGGTTTATACATGAGTTTTGCATCATTATCTTTGGAAACAATACCAGGTCCAATTTCTCTTTCCTGGCCCACCTTTAAAACTCCTTTTAAAATACTACCACCAGCTACAATCCCTTTAAGGACATCAACCTCATAGCCAAGTTTGCTAATATCAAATGACCTAATAAACCAGAGATCTGAAGTGAAGCCTCTTGGAGGTACTGGAATTTTCTTTACTATATATACTCATAGACCACTTCAATATTGTAGTTCAACTGAGCAGAAATTGGGATAAGGGAGTTCCTTCTGCCACTGTGCCTTGCACAAATGCAAGGATCTTTCACACTCTTCTTTAGCCTGATTTTTTTATCAAATCCATTTTGTTTTGTAGAATCAAAATATGTTTCAGTTTCATAATTTCTGTGGCATCTAGGTGTTCAGATGTCTGAGGCTGAGGACAAGATTCATTACCATCTATCAACAGAGGAGCTGTTTCCATCACTGCTACACCATTCAGCATAGTAGCCGTCCAAGTATCATGACCGGGACAGACAGAAAAAGAAACTTGTCTAGCTGACTGGAGTGCGTACATAATCAAATGTATGTATAGTTATCCTTGATGTCCACGAGAGACTGTTTCAGGATTTTCTCCATCGAATACTGCAGCATCATCTTCCTCCACTAGCACCTTAGCATTCACATAGCCACGCTGGATAGTACTATTTCTTTCCAGTTCATTTTTGAACCTGTCAGTGTGAATGCCAGAAATAGCTTTCCCAACTGTGGGTTTCCCATGAGCAACATGACTAATGGTAGCTATGTTAATGGTGGCTAGCCTGTTAGTAATTTCTCGTGACAGTGGAGTCAACTGAGAAACATCCAATGCAGCCAGATCCTAACAAAGATGTGGCTGCCCCAGCATCATCCCAACCTCCCTTAAGCTTAATTTTAATGAGCAAGCAGAACAGATGGGTATGGATGAAGATGAAGAACAGTCCAGAAATGGCACAGCTCTTAGGCGGCATGTATAGGGTCAATGGCTCTCCTGAATGACCAGAGGGTTGGAGAGCCCATAGGGAGCACTTCCATATGAGATAGCACTTGGCTGGGAATTGTGACTTTAAGGACCCTGAAAACCAGACAGAGGAACCAGAAACTAACATATCTTGAAACACTAAACAAATTCAGATTCTTTAACTAAAACATAATATGGGCAAAGCCAGGATTCAGTATCATAAATAATCTACCAATGATTTGTGAAAGAGGGAGAACCATGGACCCTATAGCTCACCTAGGAACTGCTGGAGGGACTGGCACTGTGGTGTAGCGGACAAAGCTGCAGCCTGCACCAGCAGCATCCTGTATGGGTGTCAGTTTGAGACATGGCTGTTCCACTTCCCATCCCGCTCCCTGCTAATGTGCATGGGAAAGCAGAGGAAGATGGCCCAAGTGCTCGGGCCCCTGCACTCGCATGGGAGACCTGGAGGAAGCTCCTGGCTCCTGACTTCGGATTGGCCCAGCTCCAGCCAGGTATTTCAATTTAGTAGCAAACAGTTGGCCAATATAGCATGATTTGAAAATGTCTCTGGGGTTTCTAGCCAGGGAAACAAGACAAAGTGGATGCTCACACCGCCCCCCCCCTCCTTGGGAATGACAGCTGCAGTTGTGCTGTTGACAGATGGCTCCAGGGCCACCAAGAATTGTTGGCAACTTTCTCTGCTGAGAGCCAGTAGAACATGGTAGCACCTCCTTCTGGGAGCTATTTCTGATGCTTGACTGGGGACATTAAAGCTGCAGCCTGCTTGCTCTTAGCGGGCAACATCCCACCTAACAGGGCCATCCTCCTTTCAGACCTACCCTCTGGGAGGCTGAGGCTCTGCTGAGACACCGTCACAGCCCTCCACTCCCTCAGTCCAGGGCTGCTTCCCTCCCCTCCTTTGCATAGCTGCTGATTCTTCCTGGCACTGTGGCGTAGTGGGTAAAGCTGCTACCTGCAATGCTGGCATCCTGTATGAGCACAGGTTGTGTCCCAGCTGTTCCATTTCTGATCCAGCTCCCTACTAATGGCTTGAGAAAAGCAGTGGAATATGGTCCAAGTACTTGGGCCCCTGACACCCAGATAGGAGGTCTAGATGAAGCCCCTGGCTCCAGGCTTCAGCCTGGCCCAGTCCCAGCTGTTGCAGTCACCTAGAAAGTGAACGAGCAGA
The DNA here is from genome assembly GCF_964237555.1 of Oryctolagus cuniculus. Taxonomy (NCBI): domain Eukaryota; kingdom Metazoa; phylum Chordata; class Mammalia; order Lagomorpha; family Leporidae; genus Oryctolagus; species Oryctolagus cuniculus. The sequence continues at coordinate 19,815,592 of NC_091436.1, read as the reverse complement.
TGAAAAATTCTCTCTCTCTCTCTCTCTTTCTCCCTCTGTCTCTAGAAATATATCAAATAAATAAATAACTCTTTAAAAAAAAAAAAAAACAGTAAGGGGCTGGCGCCATGGCTCACTTTGTTAATACTCTGCCTGCGGCGCCAGCATCCCATATGGGTGCCAGGTTCTAGTCCCGGTTGCTCCTCTTCCAGTCCAGCTCTCTGCTGTGGCCCAGGAGTGCGGTGGAGGATGGCCCAGGTGTTTGGGCTCCTGCACCCGCATGGGACATCAGGAGGAGGCACCTGACTCCTGGCTTCGGATCAGCACAGCACTGGCTGTTGCAGCCATTTGGGGAGTGAGCCAACAGAAGGAAGATCTTTCTCTCTGTCTCTCTCTCTCACTGTCTATGACTCTACCTGTAAAATAAAAAAAAAAAAAAAACAGTAAAAGCATCTGTATTTACTATACTTTAATGATTTTGTTTTATTATAAAGCAGCTCATATTTAGCAGAGAACTTGTAGAATTTTATTTACTTTAGTCAAAACTAACAATAATTAAATTATATATTGTACTGTTTCAAATACATAGCACTGAGCATTTATATCATGAATTTAATAAAATACAAGTGTGACCTGTTCTCTTGCCAACACTGGGTCATCAAAGTGTGATGGAGTCAGTCACTCCTCAACGTTGCTTGTATAAACTTGCAGTAGTTTCAAAGTGACAGCTCCTCACCAAGGGCTCCAAATGGTCCATTGTAAATGGCACTGTAGTTAGAAAAGAAACAACTATTTTTAGGTTTAAAGGCTCCTTTTATATAGTTAATGGTCATAGAATTGGTACAATCTTTTGTTGTGTGCATTTGGTACCATAAGTACTTTCCACATTGCTAATGTGGCTCTTTTCATTTAGTTGTTAGCATTTAGCCAAGCAATGCTTGTAGGTGCTTTCAACAGAGAAGGAATACTAGTGACCTAATAAAGAAAAACGGTATTCTCCACTCTCATCGCTCCTCGTTTCTAACTTCCCTCCCTTCAGAGACAACCACTTTCAATCCCTGTAGCTACGGACTCCCTTATGGGTGCATTTCATGTTTAAGTGGCATGTCTTCATTGTTAGATTATAGACATTATTTACTGGCTTTCTTACCCAGTCTCAATGTCTTACACACGCTGTTCTTTCCCCCATACGTCTAATGATGCTAATTATCATTTTTATTTGCTCAACATTGTATTGTTACATGCTTATAATTGCCTAAGTGGTATTCACAGCTGAATCATGTAGTTTACTGTAATTTTATCTCATTTCTTGTTCAAGGTTTGGTTATCTCTGGAGTGAATAATTTCCATGGTCTGTTCACTTTGCATGTTTGTTTACATTGTTTGCTTACTACCCATTAAGAATTTGGCCCTAATTTTTCAGAAAGAACCTTAAAAATCCTTCCCAGGTTGGCAAATCACTGGACGAATAACTTTCATGTTTTTCTTTGGAAACATTCCTTCTGGCTCTTGGTTCTTTTCCTGGAACCTGCAGTGTTTGCTCTGGCAGCTTCCGACTCTGTCACTCTGGGAGCGAGCTCCCTTCTCACCTCCTGGGATTCCTGCTCTCCCCGGCCCCAGACCTTTCTCTTAGTTGATTCACTACCGCGTTTTGGTGGAGCGCATTCTTCAGCAGCTTCCTGATACTGATTTCAAGGAGGGCAAATTGTGAGTTTTTTCCATCTAAAATCACTTTTTTGATGATCACATTTGATCAGTATTTATTCTCAAAGACAAATCATTTCTCTAAGAATCACTGAAGGCTTGGCTCTGTTGTTTTAACCTTTCGAGTGATATTGTTCTTGAAGGCCATTCTGATGCCCAGCTCCCTGTGGGTGATGAACTTTAAAATTTTACAATGAAATGCCTCTTTTATTTATTACACTGGGCACATTGTGGACCTTTTTGATCTGTAAGTTCCACTTCTTCATGCATTCTTTGAGTTTTCCTACAGTATTTATTATTTTTTGATAAATTCCTTCCTCTCTGTTATCTGGCTTTTGAAAATCCTGTTATTAGATATGATCATATTTGATATATGGTTTCAAGTTTTCTTATCTCTTCTCCCATCTTTTCTATCTTGTTGGTCTTTTTGTTTCACTTTGTGGAAGCTATACTAAGTTTTCTCTTCCCACTTTTCTACTGGAATTTTTTTAAGTTTTTATTAGTACTTTAACTTCTTTTTTTTAAGATTTATTTATTTATTTGGAAGTCAGAGTTACACAGAGAGAGAAGGAGAGGCAGAGAGAGAGAGAGGTCTTCCATCTGCTGGTTCACTCCCCAATTGGCTGCAATGGCCAGAGCTGCACCGATCCAAAACCAGGAGCCAGGAGCCTCTTCCTGGTCTCCCACGTGGGTACAGGGGCCCAAGGGCTGGGGCCATCTTCTACTGCTTTCCCAGGCCATAACAGAGAGCTGGATCAGAAGTGGAGCAGCCGGGACTCGAATCGGTGGCCATATGGGATGCTGGCACTGCAGGTGGCGGCTTTACCCTCTATGCCACAGTGCCAGCCCCTGAACTTCTTTGATTTCTAAGGCCCCATTATTATTTTCCAAGTTCTCCTCCTTGTGTTTGTTCTTTTTTTTAACTTTTGTTTTGACGTTTTGTAAGATTTATTTATTTATTTATTTTAAGGGCAGTGTCAGAGAGAGGAAGAGGCAGAGGCAGAGAGGGAGAGAGAGAGATTCCATCTGCTGGTTCACTCCCCAAATGGCCACAATGGCCAGAGCTGGGTCAATCCAAAGCCAGAAGCTAGGAGCCTCTTTCCATTCTCCCATATGGGTGCAAGGCCCCAAGAACTTGGACTGTCTACCGCTGCTCTCCCAGGTACATTAGTAGGAAGCCAGATCAGAAGTAGAGCAGCCAGGACGCAAACCAGGGCCCATATGGGAGGCCAGCACTATAGGCAGCAGCTTTACTTGCCATAGCATCTGCCCCTTTTCCTTTCTTTTTAAATGAGTGTTTTCTTCCCTTAACTTCACGAGGACACTAATGATAGTGGAACTTTTTTCTGATACCAGAATTATCTGCTTCCTAAGAGTCCTATCGTAGGGTTTGGAGTTTTCTCACAAGTCCTACAAACCTTGACAACCCATCCCTGTGTACAAGTGAAATCTTAAATGCCCGTCAGAAGCTGTTTGTGCACAAATGAATCTGTGTCCGGCCTGGGGAAGATCCCAGGTATTTGTCAGCTCCCTCAAAAACTCCTTTTGCTGATCAGTTTTCCCTGAGAAACATCATCTCCTCTCTCCAGCCTGGGGTCAGAAGGCTCCCTAACAGCGTTCTGAGAAGCAAATGGGGCGTAGGCGGGGAGGCCAGGAAAACATCCTTTTTCCCCAACTCCTAGGCATTCATGACCAAGTCTGCTTCACAGTCGGAGCCTCTGAGAGCCTTCTCCCTGTTTCTGCTGGGGGCCAAAGAGAGGTGCCTTGGTAACAATCTGGTGGCTCAACACCTTACACCTCACACCTTATCCTTACACCTTACACCTTACACCTTAACACCTCACACCTTAACACCTTGCACCAGCTAGCTACTGGTTCTGCTTCAGCTCCAGTTGCCTCCAATTCCCAAATTTTCTGGGGTTCCATTCGTGAAACACATGGCTCCTGAGTGGCCCTTTCCTGTTAGGTTTGAATGTTGGGATACTGCTCTCTGCTAAACTTTCTCCTCCCTGTCTTCAACTACCCAAGTTTCCAAAACCTAATCAATAGCTCTTTTCTGCTCTCACATTGTCCCTTCGCCCTTGGGTGTGTGTCTAGTGTTTTTATTGTTGCCTTTTCAGAGAGATTTGGACAGGGAGCAGAGATAAACATGTATGTTAACCTAGTATGGCTAAGAACTCTCTCCCTCTCTCCCTCTCTCTTTCTCTCTCTCTCCCCCTCCCTCTCTCTCTCTCTCTCACCCTTCCCCCCTCCCTCTCTCTCTCCCTGTCACTCTCCCCCTTCCTCCTCCCCCCTCTCCCTCCCTCCCTCTCTCTCTCCCCCTCTCCCTCTCTCTCTCTCCCCCTCTCCCTCTCCCCTCTCCCTCCCTCCCTCTCTCTCCCCCTCTCCCTCTCTCTCTCCCACTCTCCCTCTCTCTCTCCCCCTGTCCTTCTCTCTTTCCCCCTCTCCCTCTCTCTCTCCCCCTCTCTCTCTCACCCTCTCCCTCTCCCTCTCCCTCTCTCTTGAATTTATGCTACTTATGTTCCGTGCCAGAATATCCCCATGTTGTCTTCCATGTCACCTTTGTGTCTGAGAATCGTGAGGGGCCGTTCCGGGGAAAAACCGTACTCTGTTTCCCTGTGGCTTCCTGTTTCCTGTGTGACATCTGAAGCACGAACCCCTTGATTCTGATCTAATTTCTGATCATGTTTATTGTATGCCCCTCATTGTACTCGGAGCCCTTTAGAGTTGTTTGAGACTGTGTGTCCTCATGCTTTCTAGTGTGCCTCCGTACCTCTACGTCAGCATCTGTTGACATCCCCGTCACTCCTGCTCTTCAGAATGGAGGCCCCCTGGACAGGGATGCTATCTTTCTCATCCCTGTATCTTCGATTTCCCGGGGCTTGGCAGCACAGCTGTAATATCACAGGGATCAATGCGTGTCTGCTGGTGAGTGAGTGTGGGTGGGACATGCTTTCTCAGACTTTCTGTGATTCCTGTTTTTTATCACACACCCAAGGAGAGTCCCTGAAAGCACACTTGATGCTGTAGCATCTTTCAGTTGAAGTATGTATGTGCTCATCAGTGAAAAGCATCATGTAATACTGAGAGTTCTTGACATATGGTAGGACAGGGACAGGGGTAGTGATTTGGGAAAAGGACACAAATTCTCCCCTTTTTTCTTCACCCTACACACACGCCCTCCCCAGGGTGAATCTCCCTAGTCACTCCAAGCAGACCATTAGAGAGCCCACTCAGAAGCTGGGTCGACTTTCAAGAGAGAGCAGGTGTAGTTCTGAACATCCTAAGGCAAACCTCAGAGTTCATTTCCTCCAGAGAAATAAATTCATAGAATCCAAGTATACTAGAAATGGTACTTTTTAAACATTTATTTATTTATTTGAAAGAGTCAGAGAGGAAGGGGGGGGATATTTCCCACCTGCTGGTTCACTCCCCAAATGGCCACAAGAACTGGGGTTAGGCCATGCTGAATGCTGGGGCCACAGACTCCTTCCTGCTCTTCCACGTGGGCGCAGCATCCCAAGCACTTGGACCATCTTCCACTGCTTCCCCACGTGCATTAACAGGAAGCTGGGTTGAAAGTGGAGCAGCTGGAACTGGCACCCATATGGAATTCCAGTGCTGCAGGTGGCAAATTGGCTAGCTGTGCCACAGCACCAGCCCCAGAAATGGTACTATTAATAATCTATTTCAGTTCAGTATGGGTTAAATTGATTTAGAGGTTACCCTTAGAAACTAATTGTCATTTCTTAGTTTCTGGGGGAAAATTTATTTTGAGTTCCAAATGACTAAAGCTATATATAAGCTTTTAGAACACTGCTCATTCATGTGATAGGCACTGATTATATTTGTAGTCCATTTGGGGATGTGAGAACAAAAGGAAATCAAATCATCAACTGGATAATACCACTACAGGGAGCAACAAATCTAAAGTAACAAAATGGCCTATAACAGGGACTATCACATCAGAATAAAAATGAACATATTTTACACAGTCTGTGATGTTCGTGGGCTGGCTTAATATCTTCAAGAAAGAATGTCTTCTAAAATTGTCCTGCGTGGGTCTAATGAGATTATGTTTGATTCTGTCCTAGGACCTGGATAGGACAACTAAGTTATGAGTTCAGAAAAATGACTGGGTATCGTGCCATATACCACCTTTGTAATGGCATTCATAATTACTCAATATGTATCTTTAAGTGTTTTGGGGTCTTATAAATAGACTGGGATTGGCTTGGTGATGGAAGAGAGAAGCTCAGAGGTTAAGGCACCTCTGAATATGGTTTTATTGCTTTTCTGTTGTGGCTATATTGACGTGATGTTATGAAAAGCTCAACATTTCAAAGCAAAATGAAGATAGCCTGGGCCATTCAGAATTGTGTGATGAAACAAACACTTCTCACCAGGGGGCGCAATAGAGCCATTGTGTTTTACCTGAGGGAGCACATAACTGGCATCCAACAGCAGTGATTGGTAGAAAAGAAGAAAATGAGAACATTGAGAAATTCTCCATAAGAATAAAGTCTGCAGAGAAATTAGTTTTTCCTTAAATTAAAATCTTACTGTCAAAGGCTATTTGTCCATTTTACATCATTTGATGATATGAATACTTTTCACTTCATAGTCCAAACAAAAAATGGATACAGAATGTATATTACCTATATGCTAAAGCCTTTAAGGATTTTTGTAAGGCTGTTGTGAAATTATTAATGATGATGGAGCAAGTGCCTAAAGGAAAATCCAGCACATTTAGTTACCACTCAGTGAATGTACCTGCATATTAGTAAGGTATAGTTGACAAAAATTGTATGCACTCACATTTATGATGTACAGCATGATTTTTTATATAGGTACACATTGTGAGATGGTTAGGTCAAGCGAATTGGGGAATGTATGTTGATGTAATGCTTCATTTGGACCAGACACTGTGCTGGGTGCAAGCTTTAGATCAAATATTGGAACTAGAGGGCTTAATAAGACCATTTCATTATCTGTTCCTGCTAGGGTACAAAAAAGTTGAGTGACTTCCCAAATTAAGTGTCTCTACAATTATCAGTATTTTTTCCTGGATACATTATTTCCATAGTAATTTTAATAAATTTTGTAAGTTATTTTACTTTGCTACTGAGTCTGCATCTTTAATTGAGGCAACTTTTACAGTCTTTCACATCTAAACTAAAGCCAAGGAACAAATACACTGAGCAGCTTGTTGTTATTAAATTTTCAAGTCGAGTAAACTCGATCAATTGTATTTATTTTCTTTTTTAAGATTTATTTATTAGTTTGAAAGGCAGAGTTGCAGAGAGAGGGAGAGAGACAGAGATCTTCCATCTGCTGGTTCACTCAATTGTATTTAATAAACAGAGAAGAAAGACTGAAAGACTGTCTTAAGTTGCTAACCAACTATTTCCTAAAAGATAAGTGATAGATAATATAAGTAGTCCTTGCTTCTCAGCACGCCACAGAAGGACAAAAACACAGTGACAGTCCCTACATTCTCACCCACTGAAGATCTACTGTCTACCATGGTGATTGTGTATCATTAGCAAAGGAAAAGTTTCCAAAGAATGTATTAAAAAAAAAAAAAAAAAAAAAAAAAAAAAAAAAAAAAAAAAAACAGCAATCCCGTCAGGAGCTCATGTTTTCAAGTACTGAGCACATTCCCATCTTCCAAGAGGAGGTGTGAATCAACTCCTAGTTCTGACCTTCATATAACCTTTTACCTCCCCTTAACCTCTCTCAGAAAGTCTGTGTCTTCATTCTTAAAGTGCACAATAATCTGATTTGACCCAGAGGAAAAGTCCAATTGAAAGGTGGGATTACCTGTGTGTAAGTGTTTAGTAGGTGGAAGGGCATTCCTCTCATTATCATTGTTCCCTTAACTCACTTCCTGTTGTTGCTGGGAAGTGAGAGGCTCCTATGACATGCTCCAGGGAGTTTTCATTGTCTAAGTTAGTGCAGGTGCTGCTGGTCACATTGCTCTGTTCCATCCAGAAGAACAGACTGTATCAGACAGGACATCAGTCTTGGGGCACAATCCCCATGCTTGGCCCTACCTGTCAACAGAACTCAGTCACTGCTGATCATTCTAACAAGCACTGGAAGCTAGAGGTTGTCCAGCTTGATACGACATGTTGTCCAGCTACAGGTTGTCCATCTTGCTAGAGATCCACCTACAGCATGTCTACCTTGATGCTCCTGCCATCCATATTTTGTGGCAGAGACAGGAGAGAGAAGCAAGGGGGAAAAGGCTAGGGGTGACTCAGCAGCAGGAGATGTTTGTACAGATGATCAGTTCTACTGGGCTATATCCAACCATCCTTCAAACTGATGAGCTCTGAAGTGTGTCACTTAAACAGAGTAATTATTTTTCTTCAAAGGGAAAAAGACAATAAGTAGCACATCTCCCTCACCAGCATCCCAGCTTTTACCTCCTGATCACAGAAAGAGCTTGTGCTGATTTCCTATTCTCAGGCAATTGGTGCTGGGAGGAGCCAGAGCCATTAGCAGGGGACTGTAGTTGACCTTCGGCTAAATTATTTTTGCTTTCCCCACCTGCCCTTCTTTCAGCCTAAGGGAGAAAAGAGTGGATATTCTTTCCACTTAAAAAAAGGGGAGGAGGGGAGGGGGTAGAAAGCAGGTGCATGGCCTGAACCATCTAGAAAATGGATATACTTGATGGTTACAGCAGCATTCTTAATCTGACAGCTGTTTGGTTTGTCCCACCTCTGTGTCAGTGAATAGGAAAATAACTTATTAGGGCTATTTGTGTAAGGGATGTATCCAATAAGTATCTATTGTGCTATCAGTATACTGCATGTTGCTTGAAAAAAAAAAAACAATTTTTTTAAGATTTATTTATTTTATTTGAAAGTTAGAGTTACAGAGGGAGAGACAGAGAGAGAAAAAAAGAATCATCCATCCACTGGTTCACTCCCCAAATGGCTACAACAGTCAGGGCTGTGCCAGGCAAAAGCCAGGAGTCTAGAACTCCATCGAGGTCTCCCACATGGGAGCGGAGGCCCAGGGATATAGGCAGTCTTCTGCTGCTTTCTCAGCCACATTAGCAAGGAGATGCATCTGAAGTGGAGCAACCAGGACTTGAACAGGTGCCATATGGGATGCCGGCATAGTATGCAGGAGCTTAATCTGCTGTGGCACAATGCCAGCCACAAATTTTTTTTTAACTTTCATATCCTCTCACAGTCCCTAGCAGTAGTTTTGCCAAATAAATGACAATCAGCAGATTTACAATACATATTTTTGACTCTTGCTATATCAGAAATGTTCTATCCAAAGAGAAGATTTAAATCAGGAGTATCGAAATCCCAATTTCATGTCATTTCAAATAAATATCTCTTAGGCTGTGCAAATGAGTACCAATAAATACAGTTTGAAACTTGGTTAAGAGTACATTACTTTCCAACCATTGGTATTGAAAATAAAGCTACTGACAGCTAGAGTCATTTGGGGAGATTGGATGTTCTCTTGTTATAACTTTTGGAGCATTTTATATCACTTGGGGAAACCTTAGAAGTGTTTTTCAGTCATGCTGTATAAGATGAATTTCTCCTAATAGGCTACCTCATTGTTATTACACATGAGTTCAGCATGAGTAGTCAAAGAGGTAATATAACTGCTAATGGCACTCACTGCTAATGGGTTGTGAAGTAGCTTAGGTTAACATAAAAACCGGTTTGTGAAAGGTGTGGGACTAGCCACAATTAATCTCAAGTAGAATCCAAATAAAGACAAAAAACCATAAACATCCCTAAGGGCATTTTCTAGTTAGTTAAAGGAAGAATGGTTGAGAATTATTTTTCCTTAAATACTTTTAACTTAAATGTGGGAAATTTCTGTGTATGTGTGTCACTGTAAGGACCCTCACATTGCCTTTTTTTTTACTTTTTATTTTTTGAGTTATTTTTAACAAACATTAGAATCAAAGGATTCAAACACACCTCACTATCAAAGATACATGTAGACCGAAAGTAAAAGGATGAAAAAAGATATTCCATGCTAATGGAAAGCAAAAATAAACAGGTGTAGCCATCCTAATATCAGACAAAATATAATTTAACACAAAAATTGTTCCCAAAAAAAAAAAGACAAAGAGGGGAACTATGTATTGATTAAGGAATTAATTCAACAGGAAGATGTGACCATAATAAATGTATGTGCATGCAATTCCAGGGTGACTGGCTATTTAAAACAAATGTTAATTGATCCATAGGGAGACATAGACTCCAATGCAATAGTAATGGGGGACTTCAGTGCCCCACTTTTATCAATGGACAGATGAATTAGACAGAAAATTAACAAATAAATAAGCTAATCAACACTATGGACCAAATAGACCTAACTGATATCTGTAGAACATTTCAACCCATAGTTGAAAAATACACATTCTTGTCATCGGTACATGGAACTTTCTCTAGGACAGACTATAAACTAGGCCATAAAGCTAGTCTGAGAAAATTCAAAACAATTGAAATCATACAATGCATCTTTTCTGACCACAATGGAAATAAGCTAGAAATAAACAACTCGGGGCTGTTGCCGTGGCTCACTAAGTTAATCCTCCGTCTGTGGTGCCAGCATCCCATATGGGTGCCAGGTTCTAGTCCCAGTTGCTCCTCTTCCAGTCCAGCTCTCTTCTTCTTCTTCTTCTTCTTCTTTTTTTTTTTTTTTTTTTTTTTTTTTTTTTTTGACAGAGTGGACAGTGAGAGAGAGAGACAGAGAGAAATGTCTTCCTTTGCCATTGGTTCACCTTCCAATGGCTGCCGTGGCCGGCACACTGCGGCTGGTACACCACGCTGATCTGATGGCAGGAGCCAGGTACTTATCCTGGTCTCCCATGGGGTGCAGGGCCCAAGCACTTGGGCCATCCTCCACTGCACTCCCTGGCCACAGCAAAGAGCTGGCCTGGAAGAGGGGCAACCGGGACAGAATCTGGCACCCCGATGGGGACTAGAACCTGGTGTGCCGGTGCCGCAAGGCGGAGGATTAGCCTATTGAGCCACGGTGCCAGCCCCAGCTCTCTTCTGTGGCCCGGGGAAAGCAGTGGAGGATGGCCCAAGTGCTTGGGCCCCTGTACCCACATGGGAGACCAGGAAAAAGCACCTGGCTCCTGACTTCAATTGGCGTAGTTCCGGCCATGGCAGCCATTTGGGGGGTGAACCAACAGAAGAAAGACCTTTCTCTCTCTCTCTCTCTCTCTCTCTCTGTCTAACTCTATCTGTCAAATAAAAATAAAATAAAGCGTCATTTAAAAAAAATGAAATAAGCAACTCAAGAATCTCAGGGAATATACAAACACATGGAGACTGAACATGCTCCTGAATGAACAGTGGGTCATAGGGAAATCACAAAATTCCTGGAAATGAATGAAGATGACAATACAACATATCAAAATTTATGGGATTGGGCTGGCATTGTGGCATAGCTGGTAAAGCTGCTGCCTGCAGTGCCAGCATCCCATATGGGATCTCACTCAAGTCCTGGCTGCTCCATTTCTGATCTAGCTCCCTGCTATAGCCTGGGAAGGCAGTAGAAGATGGCCCAAGTTCTTGGGTCCCTGCATCCACTTGGGAGACCCGAAGGATACTCCTGGCTCCTGGCTTTGGACCTGCCCAGGTCCAGCTGTTGCAGCCATTTGGGGAGTGAACCAGCAGATGAAAGGCCTCTTTCTCTCTCTCTGCCTCTCCCTCTCTGTAACTCTGCCTTTCAAATAAATAAAATAAATCTTAAAAAAACTTATGGGATATAGCAAAAGCAATATTAAGAGGGAAGCTAATAACAAGTAGCACCTACCTCAAGAAATTGGAAAGGCATCAAGAAAATGAACTATGAATGCATCTCAAGGACCTGGAAAAAAATAACAAAAGACCAAACACAAAATTAGTAGGAGGAAATAAGGGATACAAATTATAGAAGAAATAACAAAAATTTAAACAAAAATAATGCAAAAGATCAGTGAAATGGAGAGCTGTTTTTTTAGAAAAAATAAACAATATTGACACGCAATTGGCCCAATTAACCAAAAAAAAGAGAAGACACAAATTAATAAAATCAGAGATGAAAAAGGAGATGTAATGACAGATACCACAAAAATTTTTAAAAATTAGAAATTTCTACGAACAGCTATATGCCAACAAATTGAAAAAAATCTAGAAGAAATGAGCATATGCAATCTACCAAAATTGAGTCATGAAGACATAGAAAACCTAAACAGACCAATAAACAAGAGGGAGATTGAATGAGTATTAAATACTCTCCCAACAAAGAAAAGCCCAGGACCAGAAGGCTTCACTGCTGAATTCTACCAGACTTTTAAAGAAAAGTTAATCCCAATTCTTCTCAAACTATTCAAAACAATTGAAAGAGATGAAATGCTCCCAAATTCTTTCTATGAAGCCAGCATTGCCTTAATTCCAAAACCAGAGAAAGACACAACAAAGAAAGAGAACTATAGACCAATATCACTGATGAACATGAATGCAAAATTCCTCAACAAAATGCTAGCTAATCAAATCCAACAACACATCAGAAAGATCATTCACCCAGACCAAGTGATTTATCCCTGGTATGCAGGGAGGTTTCAACACATGCAAATTTTAAAATGTGATACATGACATTGAAGACTACAAATTGAAGAATAAAAACCATATTATTGTATGAATAAATGTAGAGAAATCATTTGACAAAGTACAACATCCTATTATGAAAAAACCTTAAGCAAATTGGGTATTGGAGGAGCATTCCTAAACACAATCAAGGTGTTATACTACAAGCCCACAACCAGCATCATAGTGAATGAGGAAAATTTGGAAGCATTTTCACTAAGATCTGACAAGGGCAACCAGACAAGGATGCCTACTTTCATCATTACCATTCAATATAGTCCTGGAAGATTTAGCCAGAGCCACTAGGCAAGAAAAAGAAATCAAACGGGTACACATTTAAAAGGAGGAAGTCAAATTATGCCTATTTGTAGATGACATGATTCTGAATATAGGGGAACCAAAAGACTCCACTAAGAGACTGTTGGAACTCATAAGAGAGTTTGGTTAAGTTGCAGCATATAAAATTAATACAAAAAATCAATAGGGGCCAGTACTGTGGCATAGCAGGTAAAGCCAGCACCTGCAGTGCTGGGATCCCATATGGATGCCAGTTCGAGTCCCAGCAGCTCCACTTTTGTTCCAGCTCTCTGCTATGGCCTGGGAAAGCAGTAGAGGATGGCCCAAATCCTTGGGCCCCTGCTCCCACGTGGGAGACCCGAAAGAAACTCCTGGCTCCTGGCTTCAGGTTGGTGCAGCTCTGGCCATTGCAGCCAATTGAGGAGTAACCAGTGAATGAAAGACCCCTCTCTTTCTTTCTCTCTCTCTCTCTCTCTCTCTCTGCATCTCCTCTCTGTGTAACTCTCACTTTCAAATAAATAAATAAATCTTTTTAAAAAAAAATTGCCTTTCTATATGCAGAATGCCATGGCTGAAAAGGAACTTGTAAGATCAGTCCCATTCAGAATAATTGTGTATTAATCAAAGAGTTCAACCAATGGTATTAAGTAGAACAACAACAACAACAACAACAAAAAAAAAAACACTAAAAGGAATAAAATAGAAAGTTGTTCCTCAACAGTCAGGACAAGGGCTAATCAAGTCATTGTTTCTCATAGTGTCCATTTCACTTCAACAGTTTTCCTTTTAAGTGCTCAGTTAGTTATCACCGATCAGGGAGGACATATGATATTTGTCCCTTTAAGAGTGGGAATAAGAGAGGGAGGAGATGTACAGTTCGGCACATGCTCCTTCGGACTTACCCCTAATGGTAGACCTAGAAACGTGCCAGGGGATTCCAAATCAATCCCATCAAGGTGGCATGTACCAATGCCATCTTTCTTGTTAAAGTGATCAGTTTAAGCTCATAATTCATCAAAAAGATAGGATTAAGTGTCAAAGGGATCACATAAACAAGACTTGTGTCTGCTAATAATTGATAGAATTAAAAAAGAGAGAAGGATCCTACATGGGAAGCAGGATACCCAGCAGACTCATAGAATGGCAAAAGCCCTAAACAGCACTCTGGCCTCAGAATCAGCCCTATAGGCATTTGGATCTGGCTAAAAAGCCCATGAGAGTTTGGCAAGCATGGAAAGCCAGGACATTGTGGCAAAAAAAAATTGACCTAAATGAAAGATTTCTGTGAGATCCCAGTGGAAAGAACGGGCCATAGAAGAAGGCAGTACCTTTCTCTGAAGGGAGGAGAGAACTTCCACTTTGACTATGGCCTTGTCTAAATAAGATAGGAGTTGGTGAACTTAAGAGACTTCCACAGCCTTGGCAGCTCACGTCAAGAGCCTCTGGTGATTACTGATGTCATAAATAAGAGTGTCAGTTGTTAAATCAACAATGGGAGTCACTATGCACCTGCTCCCCATGTAGGACCTCTACTCTTAATGTGTTGTACTATGAGAATTAATGGTAAAACTACTACTCAAACAGTACTCTATACTTTGTGTGTCTTTGTGGGTGCAGTCTGTTGAAATCTTTACTTAGTATATACTAAGTTGATCTTCTATATATAAAGATAATTGAAAATGAATCTTGATGAAGAATGGGGTGGGAGAATGAGTGGGAGATGGGGTGGTTGCAGGTGGGAGGGAGTTTATGGGGGGGAAAGCTGCTATAATTCAAAAGTTGTACTTTGGAAATTTATATTTATTAAATAAAAGTTGAAAAGAAAAAAAGATCAGTCCCATTCATAATAGCTACAAAAAATGTAAATATCTTGGAATAAAATAACCAAGAAGGTGAAATATCTCTATGATAAAAATTATAAAATATTAAAGAAAGAAACAGAAGACACTAAAAAATGAAAAATTTTCCATGTTTGTGGGTTAGAAGAATTAATATCATCAAAATTTCCATACTATCAAAAGCAATTTACAGATTCCATGTCATTACAATCAAAATACCAAAAATAGTCTTCTCAGATATAGAAAAATAAATTCTAAAATTCATAAGGAAACACAAGAGATCCTGAATAACTAAATCATTGTTATACAACAAAAACAAAGCTGGAAGCATCACAATAGCAGATTTCAAGAAATACTACAGGGCCATTATAATCAAAACAGCCTGGTTCCTGCACAGAAATAGACATATAGACCATGGAAGAGAACAAAATCCGCAGCTATAAATCTGTGCATCTACAACCAACTAATATTTGACAAAATATATAACCGGAGCTAAAATCAATCCCAGGAGAAAGGATAGTCTCTCAACAAATGGTAGTGGGAAAATTGGATCTCTGCATGTTGAAGTCTGAAATAAGACCCCTACCTTACGCATTATACAAAAAGCAACTGAAAATGGATCAAGGATCTAAATCTATGAGCTGATACCACAAAATTACTGAAGGAGAACATTGGGGAAACTCTGCAAGATATTGGCATAGGCAAAGACTTCTTGGGAAAGACCCCAGAAGCACAAGCAATAAAAGCCAAAATTGACAAATGGGATTACATCAAGCTGAGAAGCTTCTGCCCTGCAAAGGAAACACTCAGCAAAATAAAGAGGCAACTAAGAAAATGGGAGAAAATATTTGCAAACTATGCAACTGATAAAAGATTCATACCCAGATCTATGAAGAGCTCGAGAAACTCAGTAACACCAAAACAAACAATCCAGTTAAGAAATGGGGAAAGGACTTGAACAGGCATTTTTCAAAAGATGAAATTCAAATGGCCAACAGACACTTGAAAAAATGCTCAGGATCACTGGCCATCAGGGAAATGCAAATCAAAGCCACAATGAAGTTTCACCTCATCCCAATTAAAATTGCTCTCATACAGAAATCAACAAACAGTAAATGCTGATGAGAATATGGGGGAAAAGATTCCCTAATCCACTGCTGGTGGGAATGCAAGCCAGTACATCCATTGTGGAAGACATTATGGAGATTCCTCAGAAAACTGAAATGATCCAGCCATCTCACTCCTGGGAATTTACCCAAAGGAAATGAAATCAGCATATGAAAGAATTATCTATATCCCCACGTTTATTGTATATATGGAACATATACATTATGGAAATAGCTCAACTATAAAAAAGAATGAAATCCTGTCTTTTGCAACAAAATGCAATTGGAAACCATTATACTTAATTAAATAACCCAATCTCAAAAATACAAATATAATTTCCTGATCTGGTAACTAATGGAGTACAAAAATATGTATAATTATTTGCATTGCAATCTGCATAAAATTATTCCTGTGCATAAATTGTTGAGAGGAAATGACTTAAAGTCTAAATGAACTTAATTATATCTTATAACCACACAGGAAATATTTACATGTGACATTGTTATTGGTTGTATTTCATTGAAAGAAATTATGAATGACTAATTGAAAAGAAAACCATATATGGGTGATTTATACAATCAATTATTCTTTTTTGTCTGTATTCCCACTAAACTTGGGTCTTTTTGCATTTTAATTGTTAAACTTCTTATTTGGTGAGTTATTAAGCCTTTTTACTGTAATGTAAATTAAAATATGTTACCTCAAAAACTAAAAAAAGAGAGACTAGAAGGAAAGAGGGTGGGAGGGCAGAAGGGAGGGAATGATGGAGGAGGGGACATCATTATGTTCTTAAACTTGTATCTACAAATCATATTGAATCTGTTAAATATTAATTTAAATTAAAAATAGGGGAAAAAGAATCAAAGGCTTATTTGCTCTACTAAATAAAGCATTCAACAAATAAAAAGTAAAAAGACCATAGTCCAACAGGAAAATAGACAAAGGCTATAAACAAAAGTCAAATGAAAAGGGGTTAAACTTCACCCATATAAAGTAAATTTTTAAAGAGTCCCAAAATCGCTAATATTGTAGTAATATATAATTCCTGACAATTTGTTGGAAGAATATTAAGACAAAATTCGACAGAACTTTGCATTTGCTACAAAATTGATACAAATAGGCACTTCTTATTTCCTTTCAATTTTAGTTCCAACTTATTAGAGATAGCATGAAGTATTTGTCTTCCTGTCTCTGGCTTATCTCACTCAGCATGATGTCCTCCAGTTCCAACCATTTTGCTGCAAATGATAGTACATCATTCTTTTTTATAGTTGAATGATATTCCATTGTGTATATATACGCTACATTTTCTCTCTTTATTCATATGGTGATGGACACCTTGACTGATTCATATTTTGACTATTGTGAACAGTGCTGCTATAAACATGACAGTGCAGATGTCTCTGAGGCAATGTGCTCATGTCTTTTGGATATATACTCAACATTGTGATTGTTGTATCACATGACAACTCTATTTAATTTTTAAAGAAATCTCCATGCTGTTTACCACAGTGGCTGCACTCATTCCATTCCTATCCACATTGTATAAGAATTCCCCTTTCTGCATATCCTTCATGGCATTTGTTGTTCTCTATCTTTTATATAATAGTAATTCTGAGAGGAGTGAAGTGACATCTCGCTGCGATTTTGATTGGCATTTCCCTGATAGCTAGTGATATTGAGCATTTTTTCATACACTTGTTAGAAACTTGTATTTCTTCTTTTGTGAACTGTTTGTATTCATGACCTTTGCCCATTTCTTCATTGGATTTTTTTTTATTTTTATTTTTTTCTAATTGTTGAGTTTTGGAGGAAATTCCTATATAGTTTAGTTATCAATATCAATTGACTTCGAATAAGTCTGCCTAAGTATAGTGGTCATCTTTGTAAGCTCTGTACTTGACAACTAAAAGTTGAAATAAAGCAGTAGACAAAAAAAAATTAATGCATTATGTAAAGGCAGAATATTCCAGTTTTATCCAGTGCTCAAGTTTTGAAGCGTACTCATAGAAAAAAGAAAAAGCCATGAACCCATTGCTGAACCCAAGAAATAGAATGTAACCAATCCTATTGAGGTGGCCTGAAAGTTCCTCCCTTATTCTTATCCCTCCACCCAGCCAATTGCTCTCCTAGTGGTTTTGGTTTGTGTGCTTGCTAAAAAAAATTTAATTCACTTGGTCTTTCATTTATCATTTCCCTTATGGTTCTCCACAGAGTATATGTATACACTCTTAAAATGTTATTGCTTGGTTTTATACCTTATAAAAATATACTATATATATATATATATAGATGCTTATTCATTTATTTATTTATCCATGTTACACAAACACATTAATAGACAAATAGTATCCAGAGTCTCAATATTAAATAACATGAATTTCCACCCTAAATTCCTTTCTCCCTATAGACAGTTGCATTTCAAGAAATTTCAAAATTGCATTCTTTGCTCATCTGTGAGAGGCAGCTCCTCAAATGGTAAAGTTTTATTATGAGATGAAAACAATCCAGTTGCCGCTTGTAATTCTGACTCTCTTGCTGCTTATACCCCATCTGCAGTAACGTTGCAATCTTGAACCCTTCAAAGTCATGCATGAGGGTTAGAATCAACTTTTCCAAAACTCTTGCAATTGTTGGTATTTTGACCTCCTCCTGTGAACTGTAAATGCTCCCTGTAGCATCTAGAATGATGAATCCTTTCCAGAAGGTTTTCAGACCCATCATAAAAATCACTGTCAGCCATAGCCTAGAAATGTATTTCTTACATAATCAGACTTGAGAGTTGAAATGACTCCTTGATCCATGGGCTGCAGGATGGGTGTTGTGCTAAGAGGCCTAAAAGCAATACTAACCCCACTGTCCATCTCCATCCAAGCACTTGGATAACCACATGCATTGCCAATGAGCAGTAATATTTTGAAATTGTGTTTTCTTAGCCATAGATCTTAATAGTGAACCATATTGTAAATAGATTGGCTTTCTTGTTCCACAAAGCAGAGTAGATTTACTATAAATCTCATGGGCCCTAGAAGTTTAGGAATTGTAAATAATCATTTGCTTCAACTTAAAGTTGTGTTAGCCCCAAACTGGAAAGCCAGCCTGTCCTTAGCTGTGAAAGTCTAGATGGCATCTTCTAGTAGAGACCTGTCTTGCCTACATGGAAAATGTGTTGTTTAGTAGAACCACCTTCATCGGGAATCAACTAAATCTGCCAGATTTGCCACAGCTTCTACATCAGCATTTGTGGCTTTAGTTTGTGCTTGCGTATTTGGGAGACGGCGCCTTTCCTTCGGCCTCATGAACAAACGTGTGCTAGCATTAGATTTTTCTTTTGCAGCTTCCTCATCTCTCTGAGGCTTTATAGAACTAATGAGAGTTAGGGCCTTGCTATGGATTAGGCTTTGGTTAAAGGAATGTAGTGGCTGGTTTAATCTATCCAGACCACTAAAACTTCCTCCATATCAGTAATAAGGCTGTTTGCTTTCTTATCATTTATGTGTTCCCTGGAGCAGTGCTTTTAATTTCCTTCAAGGGTTTTTCCTTTACATTCACGACTTGGCTAACTGGTGCAACAGCCCTAGTTTTCAGCCTAGCTCAGCTTGTTTGGCAGGGCTTCCTCAGTAAGCTTAATAATTTCCAGCATTTGTTGTAAAGTTAGAGACATAAGCCTTGACCTTTCACTTGAACGTTTTGAGATCACTGTGAGGCTATTAATTGGTCTGATTTCAACCTTGTTGTGCCTCTGGGAATATGGAGGCCCAAGAAAAGGGGAAGAGGTAGTGGAGCAGTCAAAACACATGCAGCCTTCAACAAGTTCACCTTCTTTCATGGGCAAAGTTCATGGCACCCCAAGACAATTATACCAGTAATATCAAAGATCACCATAACAGGTGCAATGACAATGACAAAGATTGAAGGACTGTCAGAACTGCCACAATGTCATGCAGAGACATCGAGTGACCACCTGCAGCTGGGAAAATGGTGCCAGTAGACTTACTCAGCACAAGGTTGCCGCAAACCTTCAATTTGTACAGAGCGCAGTCCTTGCAAAGTGCAGTAAAATGAGATGTGCTGCTTTTCACATTGTCTCTTTGCCTTTTATTTCTTTTTTCACAAATTTCTCTTCATCTCGTGGTCATAAAGATAATTTCCTGTGGTGTCTTTTTAAAATCTTACACTAATATTTGTGTGTTCATGTTTGAATCTTTAATGCACACAGACCTAAATACTGTAAGTGCTGAGAAATAGGCATGCAATTTCATTCTTTTCCTGTGTGCGTGACACCTGCCCTGCACGATTTATTGAAAAGATCATTTCTTTCCACACTGATAGCACAGCAGGAATCTTATAACTCACATTTGTGCTTGTGTCCATTTCTCGATCTCGCTCCTGTTCTGTTGTGCTAATTGTCCATTTCAGTATCATCAAAATATTATTAGAGTATTTGGGCGTTTCCCTACCCTTGTTCCTTATCTAAAATAGCAATCTGAAAATGATGGTGGTGGAGGCAGCGGGGGGTTGGAGAGAGGCAGTTTCTAACATGAAAGAAATAGTGGGTTTACCTTCATTATTCCCCGTCTCAAACGCATTAAAGTACCTATCATGTTTTACGTAAGCTCTAAAAAGTGAAAAATTAATACAATATAGTCCTTGCCCCAAAAGGACAAACAACCAAGGAGGGGAGCCTGGTAAAGAATTTCACCTTAATTCTGTTATAAGTAAGAATAAAAGATGTATAAGATGCTGTGTGCACAGAAAGGACAGAATAGTTATGCCAAGGGATAGTTAAAAAATTCCTCACAGGTTTGGCCAGTAAGTGATAGCTTCCACCTGGTCTGAAAGCATAAATTGGCATTTTGCAGGCGAGAAAGGCAGAGGAATTACAGGCAGAGGAAGCTCCAAGGAAGTGTGAAAGTGCATGACCTGTTTGTTAATAAAAGGTCCAGGGATGGGAGTGATCAGGAAGGGCCATGTCTGTGCAGCTGAGATGTGTGAACTTTACCTTGTAGGCAGAGGTGGGCTCAGAGAATTTGAAAGAGGAGAAGATGATGGCACTCTTGGCATGCACTTGGTGGTATAAGATCAGAGATAAGTGGGTTGTGCCAAGGCATTGTGGATGAGGAGGCCATCAGAGGTGGTTGCCTTGGCCGTGGGAGAGCTGCTGTGTCTGTTTGCTGTTGCTAACCACATAACATCACTTGCTGGGGAAGTTATAAAGAAAAGAGGTTGATTTGGGCTCAAGATTCTAGAAGTACAGGATCTAGGGGCTTCATCTGGTGCTGCCCTTGCTGGCAGAATTGTAAAGGGGCACAGGAAATCACACAGCAAGAGAGAGGGAGAGCACATGTGTGTGTGTCTGTCTAGTCTCCCTTTTCTTTTAAAGCAAACAGGATTCAGTCATGGGAACTCCACCACGACAACATTATCTAGCCCTTTTCACTTCCCAAGTGCCCATTCCCAAACACCACAGGGGATCAAGCTTCCACCCTCTTAATATCTCACAGTAGGGATTCAGTTTCAACACAGGAAGCTCCAGGGAACACTCAAACCATAGCAGACGCCGAGGTCTGAATTTAGATGGGAGCAAAGGGGATGGAGAGAAGAGATATTGAGTGGGAGGAAGAGCAGGCCATGGTGGCTGCACTTGTCGGGTACAAGGGAAGGGTAGAGGAAGTGACTCCCAAGCTCCCAGCTCGGCTGGCTAAGTGGATGTGGGCATCACTCTCTGGCCTTGGGGAGGAGCAGACACTGTGCTGGAGGAGTATCACGGGGTGTCTGGCAGAGGCCAGGAGTGATCCGTGACTTTCAACTTGGTCAAACCAAATGTGAGGGCTATGGACACCTGGGTGGACAGAGAGGCAGAAGTCTAAACATTTCCCATGTTCTTCCCCTCCTTGATAGGCCATTCTGGATAACCTGGTCCTCATAGATGGGAAACCCTCTAGCCACATATATGCTTTATCCACTTCCCACAACTGCTGAAGACGGATTTTCCAAATGAGAATAGTCGGGGTTTCAGAGTGTTCATGCTTTGTGCATTTGCAGCCTTCAGACGTAATTGGGACAGCACCTTGTTCTGCTTTCCCTGGAGAGAGGTGCTGGCTTAGTGGCTCTCCTGGGACTTGGCAGGAGTAACAGCAAAGGTGCTGCCATGGGAATAGTTTCCCTGTTGGGGACAGTGAATTACTCAGTTCTTATAGATTCCAACACATTGACAGGAAAAGAAGTGCATTTATTTTTAATTATTTTAAGATTTATTTATTCATTTATTTGAAAGGAAATTACAAGAAGAAAGGTGGGGAGAGACACAGAGAGAGAGAGAGCTCAATCTTCCATCTGCTGGTTCACTTCCCAAATAGCCACAATGGCCAGGGCTAGGCCAGCCTGAAGCCAGGAGCCAGGAACTGCATCTGGGTCTCCAAGCACCTGGGCCAGCTTCTACTGCTTTCCCAAGCTCCTTCGCAGGGAGCTGGATCATAAGTGGAGCAGCCAGGACTTGAACCAGTGCTCATACGGGATGCCAGCCATTGCAGGCAGCAGCTTAACCTACTGTGGCACACATTACAGCTGGTATGAACCCCAGGAACTAGCTCTATTCACAATGAAGTGTGAAGCAGGCGAACAAACCGAGAAGGCGAGTAAGCAAATGAGTTTTGTTCAAAAGAGCAGAGGGATGGGACAGCAGAGAGAAAGTTCCCAGGAAAGCAGCCGGGAGAGGTTTCTTGAGCAGGAAAAAGCCATTGAAAGGAAGCGATCAAAGGGTTTTATGCCCATTGGGATGTTTGTACGAGGCCCTTTAAGAAAAGTGTTTTTTATGTGGTGGGCTCATCCTGCCTTCTTGTCTTGCATTCCTCCCATTTGGTTGTGACCTTCACAGATCAAAGAGAAACTTTTACCTTGGGGCCTGTGGGCATGGAACTGTTTGTGTTCACTGGTCACAGACAGCTCCAGCCACCCAGCTTTCTGCATGGCCTGGGCACCAGAGCCTGCTTTTGTTCAGGCTGATCAATGAAATTGGTTTTGTCTCTTTGATTATCACACTTGCTTTTCTGTTCAGTCTGGTTTCCCAGCTAGGTTAAGCCGCAGAACTGGAGGGGCCCCTTTGTTCTTTCTGCGTTCTTACCATTCTTGCTGTACTGACTCCTTCCAACAACGCTGGCCAAGAGGTAGCGTTGAACTGTGCACACAGCCCCCTCACCTCCCACAAACGCTCTGCCAGGCTGCTTTGGATCTTTGGGGCCCCAGGTCCTTTCATGGAGAGAATGATGCTGGGTTGAAAAGCACACTCAAAGTGCAGGAGCTCAAAGTATTTGTTTAATTAAATCATAGACTGTTAATAAAGGTACCTATTTGTTTTATTCCATGGTGTGACAGTTGTTTCCAGAGTAAAACAGGATAATTTGAAAGAGATTGATCTCTAGCTGCTTAGAGAACATTTCTTTATCTCGTTAAATATCTATGATAACTTCTAATGACTGCCATTATACGTTACATGTAGTAAACTGAGATTCCCCAGAAATTAATGAGGAAGTTATTGTTGGGGGAGACATTTGGTGCAGTGATTAAGCAGCTGTGTGGGCGCCTCCATCCCACACAGGGGTGTCCAGGATCAGATCTGCACTCTGATTCCTGACACCAGATTCCTGCTGTTGCAGACCCTGGGAGGCAGCAGGTGATGACTCAATTTGAATATGTCCAGGGTATTTGGCACAAGCGTCCCATGATTGAGTATTGTAAATCCCTTACCTGTGCTGCTATTTACACTGAAATATACTAATCCAAATGAGGCTTGATTCCCATTGCAAAAAAGGATGAAACAAGAAAACATGAAAATATAAGTGTAGCCTGAACACATTTACATCCTATATTTCACCAATTTCCAAATAACAATCAACCAGAGGACTAGCTGTTATGCAAAAAAGGCACATCATTCTGAGTGAAATAAGCCAGTCCCAAAGGGACAAATACCATATGTTCTCCCTGATCGGTGACAACTGACTGAACACCAAAAAGGAAACCTGTTGAAGTGAAATGGACACTATGGGAAACGGTAACTTGATCAGCATAGCCCTGACTGTTAATGAACAACTTAATACATTATCCCTCTTAGTAGTCTTTTTGTCTGTTCTACTTAATATGACTGGTTTAATTCTGTAATTAATACACAGTTATTCTTAAGTGTTGAAAATTAACTGAAATGTGATCCCTGTTAAACATAAGAGTGGGAATAAGAGAGGGAAGAGATGTGCAATTCGGGACATGCTCAAGCTGACTTGCCCCAAATGGTAGAGTTAGAAACATACCAGGGGATTCCAATTCAATCCCATCAAGGTGGCATGTACCAATGCCATCTCACTAGTCCAAGTGATCAATTTCAGTTCACAATTGATCATAATGAAAGGACTAAGAGTCAAAGGGAGCACATAAACAAGTCTAGTACCTGCTAACACTAACCGATGGAATAAATAAAGGGGAGAGTGATCCAACATGGGAAGTGAGATACTCAGCAGACTCATAGAATGGCAGATGTCCTAAATAGCACTCTGGCCTCAGAATCAGCCCTAAAGGCATTCGGATCTGGCTGAAAAGCCCATGAGAGTATTTCAGGCATGGAAAGCCAAGACACTCTGGCAAAAGATCTCTGTGAGTGAGATCCCAGTGGAAAGAACAGGTCTTCAAAGAAGGAGGTACCTTTCTCTGAAGGGAGGAGAGAACCTCCACTTTGACTATGACCTTGTCTAAACAAGATAAGAGTCGGAGAACTCAGAGGGCTTCCATAGCCTTGGAAACTCATGACTGGAGCATAGGGAGATTACTGATGCCATAGACAGGAGTGTCAATTGGTAAAGCCAACAACAGGAGTCACTGTGCACTTACTCCTCATGGAGGATCTCTGTCCTTAATGTGCTGTGCATTGAGATTTAATGCTATAACGAGTACTCAAACAATATATTTCACTTTGTGTTTCTATGGGGGTGCAAACTGTTGAAATCTTTACTTAATGCATACTAAACTGATCTTCTGTAAAAAAAAAAAAAAAAGAAATTATCAATTCCCAACTTGACTCTCACTGGGATTAAACATGACAATAGGTCTGATCTGATTTCATCATCATTTAAAAAAAATCATCTATTATTTTTCACTTTATGTTTCTGTGTGGGAGCAAACTGTTGAAATCCTTACTTAATGTATACTAAGCTGATCTTCTGTATATTAAGATAATCAAAAATGAATCTTGATGTGAATGGAAGGGGAGAGGGAGTGGGAAAGGGGAGGGTTGCGGGTGGGAGGGATGGTATGGGGGGGAAACCATTGTAATCCATAAATCGTACTTTGGAAATTTATATTCATTAAATAAAAGTTAAAAAAAATACAAAAAAAATCAAAGAGAAAAAAAAAGGCAGGAAATCTACTCCTTAAAACTCTTGAGTGCTATCCTCACCTAAAACAATCCTTCTGTTCTCCCAGTTTAAAGGTTCATAGGCATAAGAGTGCTCTGATACCAAGCAGTGTTGAGTCCCGTTCACGTCTTGGAACTTTCTCCCTCTCTGAGTGTGATAAGCTGTCCATCAGGGACTGCAGGTGTCTTGCTGAAGTCTTCCCAGCAATCCCAGGTGGGTTTAAGGGCTCCATCCTCAGTGCTCCTGCAGCAGCTGGCCCACTTCTCTGAAACAGCAAGACCTGCCCTACAGCCCATGTGAGCTGTGAGCGCCATCATGGAAGACCTGGGGCTCCTCTGAGAACCTCCTTAGCATCTCAGTCGCTCCCCACTCTACTGTAGGGATCTTAGAGTGTTCTCAATGCTGAGTTTTCCCACCCTGACTCACTTGCCATCCACCTGGCCTGATATGGGTTCAGTTGTGTCTCCCTCACATTGCTGGTGTTCAAGTCCTAACCCCCAGTACCTTCAAATGTAACCTTCCTAGGAAACAGAGCTGATGAAAATACATGTTGTTAAGATGAGGTCCAAGCAGCATAGGGTGGACCTCTAATCTCTATTAAAAAGGGAAATTTGGAGACTCTTGCAAATACAGGAAAAATGCCCTGTGAACAAGAAAGCCTGGAGCTGGATGTGCACCTGCAAGCTAAGAAATACCAAAGATTTCTGGCAAACACCCAGAAGCAAGGAGAATTGGCATGACATCGATTCTCCCTCATTTTCCTCAGAAGGAACCCACCTGCCAGCACCTTGATCTTGGACTCTACACCTCCAGAACTGTGCAACAGTGAATTTCTGTTTCAGTGACCCAGTTTATGGTACTGTTATAACAGCCCTAGCGAACTAATACTTAGCCTGCATTCTTGAAAGAAAGTAGGGAAATTACCAGGTTATTATTATCAGTTCATAGGAGCAGAAGTGACAACTTTCTAACAGAAAAAAATTAATCATTTTAAGAGTATTCACTTGATAGCCTTCTGATTCTTAAAACCGTAATTGCCATGTGTGGTAATAGAAAGTGGAGTGAGAACAGGTCTGATGGAAATGTGTTCTCTAAATGAGTGATGTATATTACACTGATGGATGGTTGACAGCTATAGTTGAGAGAATGAGGCCCTGTTATGATGAAACAGACTCAGAGCTATGTATAATCTAAACTTATTGCTGCCAAGGGCCCAATGCACAAGGCTTGTGCTTTGACATTAAGCTGATGCATACGTTAAAAAGATACTAAAGACAAATGTTCAAAAATAGTCACAAACCGCTTGTCTATTCATAAAGAGGAAGAACCCAAAGATTTTACTCTTACATGGCTATGGTCAGAATTGAATACAAAACAGCAATTGATGAATACAAATATAAATTGATGAAGAAATACATACTCCCTGTAAGAGATTCGTGTGAGAGGATTAAAAGAGCACAAGTTTTGGAGCCAGGTAGGGTTGGGTTCTGTCCCTGCTTCTACTACCTTCTAGGTCTATGACCTTCAGCAAGTCATTTAAACTGTAGAACTGTTGATTACCTGGAAAATGGGAATATTTGTAACTCTCAGAGAACTGGTCTGAGGATTGACTGAGATAGCACTGATCAATACAGTACTGAGATGGTAAACTGATCAACACAGTACCCAGTAATATGTTCAGTAATAAAAGTTATGTTCAGTCAGTGGTAGATTGAATTTTGTGTTTGTCCTTGCTATGGATACAACAGTTCTGCATTCAGATACAAATTGCCTTGACTGTTCTAGCCTAGGAGGTCCATTTATTGGAGTAAAATGGTAAAATGGTAGTGACCCTTTTGATTTCTAGAAGTCTCAAAGTTGCTACTAATATTTCCCATTTCCTTTTTCTTCCTTTTCTTTTCTTTTTTTTTTTTTGGAAGATTTATTTGTTTATTTGAAAGGCAGAGTTACAGAGAAAGAGAGAGTGAGAGACAGAGCGAGAGGTCTTCCGTTTGCTGGTTCACTCCCCAAATGGCCATAATGGCAAGGGCTGGGCCAAACCAAAGTCAGGACCAGGAGCTTCTTCCAGGTCTCCCATGTGGATTCAGGTGCCCAACCACTGGGGCCATCTTCTGCTGCTTTCCCAGGCATATTAGCATGGAGCTGGATCAGAAATGGAGCAGCCAGGACTTGAACTGACACCCATATGGGATGCCAGCACCACAGGCAGCGGCTTTCCCATCTACACCATAGCACTGGCCCCTTTTTTTCTTTTCTTAACCACCAAGTATATACCCAGACTGTGAACTGAAGCCCTGAAATACAATGGTATAGCTTATACTTTTTTTTTTTTTTGACAGGCAGAGTTAGGGAGAGAGAGAGAGACAGAGAGAAAGGTCTTCCTTCCATTGGTTCACCCCGCAAATGGTCTCTATGGCCGGCGTGCTGTGCTGATCAGAAGCCAAGAGCCAGGTGCTTCTTCCTGGTCTCCCATGCTGGTGCAGGGCCCAAGCACTTGGGCCATCCTCCACTGCCTTCCTGGCCACAGCAGAGAGCTGGACTGGAAGAGGAGGAACCATGACAGAATCCAGCGCCCCGACCGAGACTAGAACCCGGGGTACCGGTGCTGCAGGCGGAGGATTAGCCTAGTGAGCCACACGCCAGCCCATGCTTGGGTTTTAATGGGCAATGGTAAAAGTTAATCCATATGGATCATCATCTCCTACTCTGAAGGACAAATTAAAAATAAGATAGACTCTGTTCATATTCAGGTAAATTAGGAGATAAAGTTTTGGAAAATTAAGAGCACACAGCAGACTCTCTTTAATGTCAAAACAGATGTCCTTGAATGCACTGGAAAGTAGGCCAGGCTTTTAAACTTGATTCCAGTTGGTGTAGCTTCCACGTGCCATCTCTGAGGGAAGCAGGCTGGAAATACCTAGTAGGAAGAAGGCCTCAGGAAGCCACGCGTGTTTCCTGATCATCCCAGCAAATCCCTGAGCATCCTCTCTCTGCAAGGAATTTAATTATGCTCCAGTTGATTCCAGTCAGCAGGCTGGAAAGTCAACGCAGGAGCTTGGGGTTTGAAATAACAATTTTGTGGAGAAGGAACAAGCCAACCAACTTGTTTGTTGACAAGGTTCCACTTTCCAAAAGGGTGGGTAGGGGAGCTGCTGTCACACGTGCGCTCTCATCCTTGGGCAGTTCCATCCCTCAGTGCCTTTGGACTCCAACTCTCTAAGTTCAAGGTTGCCATGTGTTTTTCTGCAAAGAGGTTAATACTTCCTGATTTGAATCGAGTGAATTACTTCAGGTAATATTCTTCAGGCCTGTTCTGCCGACTCTCTCTCCTCCACATTCCTTGTTGTAATTGCCCATTAATCAGCCTTGAGCCTGACGATAGGGAAAGTCATCCACAGGGCTCTGAACTTGATGGGATTAGAACAAATTAGCCTGCAACATGCAGTGGCAGGCTCAGGTTGTGTGACAAGCCTGGAATGCACAATTTGGTGGGCAGAACACCCGGGAGGAGAAGGGCTGCAGCAAGGCTGTTGAATGCAACATCTATTGGTCTTGCAGAGATGCAGTGTGAACTCTGAGCTGCTTTTTTGCACTGAGAGGGAGACACAATGAGGAGTTTAGAGCTTAGATGGGAGCCAACACCCATCTCATCTGAATCACTGATTTTATAGAAGAATAAACTAACCCCACAATAGGAAAGCAGTCATGTATAAAATCACACAGGAACGAGACCCTGCTCTGCTCCTTCCCAAGTTGGGAGACTGATCCAGGTCCCCAGTAGGAAATAGACCACGTGGAGTACATTGTGTCCAGATTCTAATGCTGCCTCCCGGGTAGGTTCCCTACCTGTTCCCCCCGCGAGAGCGGCCATCCTTGCTGCAGGAGGAGCGGAGCTAACAGAGCAGCTCGGGGCTCTGCCTCAGTCTCCCCGACCCCCACCCCTTTCTCTGGAACATGGCACTTGCTCAGTACTACAGAGCTGTAACGCTCTTTCTCCCCCTGAGGAGGAAATCCTGGCCCTGTCCTCACAGCTGGAATCATCCCTAGCACGTTCTTCTTTAAATTTTTTCTTTACCTTTATTTATTGGAGAGGCAGAGAAAAAGGATATTGGTAGAGAGCGCCCATCCTCTGTTTCACTCCCCCAAAAGCCCACAAAAGCCAGGGGTTTGCCAGGCTGAAACTGGGAGCCCAGAACTTCGTCCAGAGCTCCCACAGGGGTGGCATACTCCCTGGGGGTGCATTAGTAGGACACTGGAATCAGGAGCAGAGCCAGGCCTCAGACCCAGGCACTCCAATAAGGATGCAGACGTCCCAAGTGGCATCTTATCCACCAAGCCACACACCTGTCCCCATAGCATCTCTTTACATGTCTACAGAACTGGCCGATTGTCATTTCTCCTGTGTATTGACACATGGGGGTTGGCCTGAAGTGGGAAAAGAGAAGGAAGTTTCAGGTGACGGTCCATGGAGGCAAAGGAAGCGTCCCACTGATGAGCAAGTCCCAGGCCTCCCTGTGAGCCTTCTGCTCCGACGGCCTCCAAGGACTGTTGTGGCCAAGACTGCCTTGTCTCGGTTATCCAAGTTCTGCTTGGAGCCAGAGGATGGAACACTTGACACCCTTAAGTTCCTGCCAAACTTGAGATGGAGTTTCTTTCAGTTCCATAGAGCGCCAGGGGAATGATGGCCTCCTGAGGGCACCAGGAGCTGTTGGCGGAAGATGCAGAGACAGGGCATGGCACTAGGACACAATGCTGAGTCTGTCTCTCCCTGGCCTCTCCCTTGCTCTGGGAAGCTTCCAGCTTCCCCATGCAGAGTTCTGGAGGTAGGATAGCCATTCTGAAATCTGTTTGCTTGAGCTACAAACTGTGTCCTTATGACCCCTCTCCCTTCTACCTCTACAGCCGTCGGTGGGTAGCCCGATTCTGGGACCTCTGCTTCTTCCACTCTGAGACACAGAGTCACGCATTTATACGATGTCTCCCAGGAGACAGGAGGGCTGCTAAGGACAGAAATGATGATGATAATTTGTGCATCGCAACCTCTGCTCATTACAACCTGTGATTTCCCTTCCTCTGGAAAAAAAAAAAATCAATGCTACTATTTTAGGAATTTGAATGTAAAATCTCCTCTTGCATGTTAGCTTTAAATACATGTTAGAATGCAACCCTGCTATAACCCTGCCCAGAATATCACAGAATCTTTTGTGGGTGGTTTGTGACATTGCTGCTAGAAGAATGGCCTTATTGTGGTGACTTCATTCTTTCCCATCAAGAGTGAGGACTGTTGGCAGCCACAAGGAAATAGGAGCCCTCTCCTAAATCCATGCTTTGAGCACCAACATTGTGCCTACCGCAGAGGCCATGCTGCAGCACACAAACCTCTCCACCCTCCACCTAACTGCGCTCCGGAGTCATTGCAATTGGCTCTCACAGGCTTGAACCTGCACTTGAGTGGCCCAGAAGATGAGCAGTTCCTTCCATCCTGCACCCTGGCAGGCCCTGCACTTCCACTACCCAGCCTCATCCCTGTTCTTCCACTGATTCACAATCACTTTGAAACCTCTGTCATCATCTTGTGCTAGTCTCAGCCTCATCACATTCTGGGGACATGATGCTCCAAGGGTGGTCCCTGGGCTAGCAGGGAACTTGTGACAAATGGGCATTTTCAGTCCCCAGATCAGACTTGCTGATTCAGAAACCCTGGTGGCAGATACCAGCCATCTGTGGTCCCCTCTAGATGACTCAGATGGAAGCTTGAGTTTGAGAGCCACGGGGTGGAGAGGAGGCAGGTGGCTGTTGATTACTTGGTTGAACAGTTTGTCCAGCTTTCCTGATGTGCAGCATCTGGAGCCGCTGTATCACACACTCCTGCAGGCACCCACAAACTGTAGCCTGGAAAGAGCTGCAACTCCCCAACCCCCAACTCGCTCCAGAATCTGGAATATGGTAACTTCAGCAGCAGCATTGGAACCCTAAGCTCCCGCTTGTCTGGGAGGGACGTCCAGATATATATAAAGCATGTGGGAAGGGGCTGGCAGTGTGGCTCAGCAGTTCAAGCTGCAGCTTGCAGAGCCAGCATCCCATATGGGCAACAGTCCAAGCCCTGGCTACTCCACTTCCAATCAGATGCTGATGTGGCTGGGATGGCAGTGGAGGATGATCCAGGTGCTTGGGCTTCTGCACCCATGTGGGAGACCTAGAAGAAGCTCCTGGCTCCTGGCTTCAACCTGCCCAGCCCCCGCAGTTGCAGCCATTTTGGGAATGAACCAATGGATGGAAGATTCTCTCTCTCTTTCTCTCTCTTTCTCTTTCCCTCTCTCCCTCTCTCCTTCTCTCTCTCTTTCCATCTCTCTCTCTTTCCCTCTCTCCCTCTCCCTCCCTCCCTCACTCTCTTTCTGATTCTGCCTTTCAAATAAATAAGTGGATCTTTAAAAAAAATTTAAGGCTGATTTTTATTTATTTTAAAGAGTTACAGACAGAGGTAGAGCCAGAGGGAGAGAGGTCTTCCATCCACTGGTTCACTCCCCAACTGTCCGCAATGGCCGGAGCTATGCCAACCCAAAGCCCAGAGCCAGAAGCTTCTTCCAGGTCTCCCACATTGGTGCAGGGGCCAAAGCACTTGAGCCATTTTCTACTGTTTCCCAGGCCATAGCAGAGAGCTGGATCAGAAGTGGAGCAGCCAGGACTTGAACCAGTGTCCATATGGGATGCTGGCACTGCAGGCTGGGGCTTTAACCCACTGTGCCACAGCACCAGCCCTTTAAAAAATTTTTTTCAAAGAATGATGGGAAAAAGTGAAGGTGTTTTTCTAACACAAAGAGATTAAAGATGGACATGATATGTGACTTCAAATACTTTGAGTCATTCTGTAGAAGCCTTAGAATGGTTCCCTATGTATCTGTTAGAAGCAGGGCTGATAGACAAACAGGTGCATAGATCTATGTCCAATGACAATGAAGAACACCCTGGCAGCCATGGGAACACACATGGAAGGGGCTGCCTGGAGGGGTGAGGGGTCCTCCTCACTGCTCATATCCAGGCACAGGCTATCAAACTCTTACCAAGGACATGGGAGAGCGACTTCATAAAAAGAAAGAGTTGACCCTAGATCACCTAAGGTTTCTCCTGGTGTCTTGTCATCTGGGTACTGTGCAGATAATAAATGTTCAACTCATATAGGAAGAAAGAGAAGGGAGGAGGGACTGGAAAAGAGAAGCAGAAAGGATAGAGGGCAGTGCCACGGCTCACTTGGCTAATCCTCCACTTGCGGCGCTGGCACCCCGGGTTCTGGTCCTGGTTGGGGTGCTGGATTCTGTCCTGGTTGCTCCTCTTCCAGTCCAGCTCTCTGCTGTGGCCTGGGAAGGCAGTGGAGGATGGCCCAAGTGCATGGGCCCTGCACCCGCATGGGAGACCAGGAGGAAGCACCTGGCTCCTGGCTTTGGATTGGTGGAGCTCCAGCCATAGCGGCCATTTGGGGGGTGAACCAATGGAAAAGGAAGACCTTTCTCTCTCTCTCTCTCTCTCTCTCTCTGTCTAACTCTGCCTGTAAGAAAGAAAGAAAGAAAGAAGGAAGGAAGGAAGGAAGGAAGGAAGGAAGGAAGGAAGGAAGGAAGGAAGAAAAGAAAGACACAGAAAGTTGTGTAGTACTTTTATATAGTTGATAGTAACGGAATATCTAATATATTTGTTATTAGAAACTTGAGGCAGTTGTTGATGATCTGCCAAAGCAGTAGCCCTGCCGATTGTATTTATGCACAAGCTCTCTCCCTTTCTCCAATCCCTGATTTTCGAGCCACTCCCCACTCTTAGGATAAGAATTGCTGATTTTTAGAAAGTTTGGAACTAAAACAGGGATTCCTACACAGTTCCAAGGACAACCGTGCGGATGAAGATGGTCAGAGTACCAGTAATTATTGCTTCACCTATGATATTGACCTCATTGGGAATATTCTGGCTCCATTGATTAAAGGCTTCAATTCTTGTTTTAACATATATGTACATATCCATATCCATGCATATATATTGATATACACATATATTGATTATATGGCAAGAGTATATGCAGAACGATCAAGGATGTACTTCTGGAAGTGAATTTACATATACTGAGGGCACAGCACAGAGTGGCATCCCACACAGACTTTAACTTCTGATGACTGGAAGAACATAGGGTTCACGCCTTCCACCAATCACCCCTCTGGGCATCGGTTGCGTTGGACAGTGCCGTGGTCCTAGAGATTAGCCTGACACTGCCTGGTCTCACCCTATGACAGCCTTGAGAACTATACTTTTGAATCTCTCCCTGACAGCGACTTGCTGACTTTCCACTTGTCTTCTGCACAACCATGCTGTCACATTTGGGTGGAGAGAAATCCAGCTCCTCTTGCTGAGATAACTCGGGGACTGAAGACTGGGTCCTTGGTGGTGACTGGTGAACACTGGTGGCTGTGACTCTAAGATACACAGGTAGCTTAGGCTTCCTGCTTCACTACCATCAGAAAAGCAGCGGGCTGCCCAGCTCCCAGGGGTGCATCCAAGGTGCCATCTTGGTTTGCGAAGAGCTGCCGGTTTTGTTTCTGTTCCAGTGTTGCATTTATGAGCCATTGCACCTTCATTGACAATGTCACACGTGCCGAATACCATATCTGGGAAGGGGGGAAGAATGGACATATCCATGATAGTCATTGAGCTATCCGTTCAGATGATCAAGTCTTCCAGATGAACTTAAGTCGTCCTTTTATCCATGACGTATGTGCTGCAAACAATGGCAGTGTACAAGTACAGTACATTCAGAACTGAAAATCTATTCTTCACCAAGCTGGCATCGCCATCCTCTCTTTACGGCCCCACTGTCTTTCCACACAGCCAGCTGCATGAAATCTCTTCTCACTCCATCTCTCTCCTTGCTGCCAGCACCGCAACCCCCCCTTCACTGTTCAGTCAGATGCCAGGTGCCACTCTGCCTGCCTTGCTGGACTCTCGTGCATCCGTTGCCCTGTCTCGGCACCCCTGCCATGATCTTAACCAGGCCTGTGGTTTTGGAAGCTGAAAAGAACCACTTGGCCCAACTCTTTGCTTTGTATATGAAAAAAAAAATGACCTAAAGAACTGAAGCTAATGCTGCTGGTCTCAGGATTACAGCTTGGATATGACCAAACCATGCCTCTCTCTCTGTGCACTGTTGCACAGCTGGTCCCTCTCCACTTCCATCCATCCTGCACAGGTTCCAGACTCTTCTGTCTGAACCACGGCAGCTAGGCTGGTTCACAGCCCCAGAAGCTTACCTTCAGTGCTGCTCCACAGCCTGCAGAATAAAATCCCAACTTCTAAACCTGCATTCAACAATCAAGCTCACTTTCTTCCCAAGCCTGCACTTTGCAGCCAAAGCAAACTGACCCGCCTATCCCCAAGTACTTCTCACCTCACCTGTGTGCCTGCAGTTTGCATGCCTGGATCCCACTCATTCATCAGGCAGATGCTGAGCCCGCTGCTTCCCAGGAAGCCCAGGAAACTACCCGAATCCCCCGGTCAAGGTAGTCTCCACTGTGGTGACCCAGCGTTTCGTGCGTAGCTCCCTGTGTCACTCACTGCCTTGTAGAGCGACTGTGTGATACCCAGTGATATTCTCTGCCCATCTGAAGCTTCTTCAGGACTAAATGCTGGTGTGTTTGACTTCTGTGTCACCCAAAACCCTTACTACTCACTCACCTAAGATTCAGAAATGAACCAAAGTGCCCAGGTGCTTTCAAATGATCACCCAGGACAGGCAGGACTCTGTAACTCCTCCAAGCCAGTGACAACTTTTTGTTCATCCTTTTTGTCACAGACAGCTGAGGAGACCAATTATATTATTTTTGCTATGATACACAGTCACTGTTACATAAACAATGTAACTGCCATCCGCCTGAAAGCTTTTTAAATTAATTACATACTACTGGGTTTATTTGACATAAAAACGTAAAACAATATAAAACATCAAATAAATACAGATTTTTTTTTTCCTCGAGCGCGTCTCACTCCCCTCCTCTCCCGACATACAGGCTCACACACAAAAGGCTAAAATTGTCTAGGAACTCATCAAACGTCTACTGCCATCTTGTGGACAGACAGATGTTAGCAGGATGGTAAATGGAACTGAGTCATGTGTTTAGATAAACAGCCGGCTTAACTGTTCTATGATGAAACCAGAGGAAGCAGCCTCTTCATTAATTAAACTATTTGCCAAGAGAGTGGCTAGTCAAGGCCAGGGAGGCCTTTGTTAATTGTTCTTTATCTTTCCAGAACCCTACAGGGTGCATCCAAACTATTTTCACTCCTAATATCCAGGAAAGGGCTAGGGACCTGGAGCTGATGATAGGCTGATGTCAGGAAAAGGAGACAGCAGATTTTAGAGGCTTCGCTTCTAGAAGCAACAACGCAGCAGAAAGGTTTCTATCAGTGCATTAACAATTAGAAATGTCATTAAGAGTTAGTGAGTTGTACCCCAAAGTGGCTGGATTTCCCCCAGACAAGCAGACGGCAAAGCAATGCTGACTATAAATCCGCATTTCATAGACAGGACTACCAGAAGGCCATTTAATGGCCAGTCGCTTGTTAGAATTCTAATTAATTCCTAAGACATGGGCATGAACCAGGGAAAACACAGTTAAACGTTAGGCAAGAGTCATCCACCTTTCCATGGGAGGAGGAGACCCCATAGCAGGTTTTTACTGGTAAGTCAATGATCTCCTTTTGAAATGGCAAAGATCCTTGGAATCTTTTCCTTCTATATTCAATACAGGCCTTATTCAAATGCAGAACAAATCTACCAAGGTATTCATGCCATTATTTTGTCTCCAGGGTGCTTTACTGCCTTCTCTTTGGCTTATAATGAAACTCACATGTGGCATTGAACTTATCTTAAAGAAATGTCTCCTTATGTGCATAAAATGAGTTCTGAAAGAGAACCTCAATGCTTGGAGCAAAACCGATTTTCGTGGCCAGAGCTCTCCCTTCTCCCGCCCCTGCTCTGGTTATCGGGCCATCAGGATCACGTGGTTTGCATTTCTTTCCTTCGTCCCTGCCTGCCTTTTGTTAATCACTCCAGAAAAGTGGTTTGGAAAGTAGCTATCAGTTAAGGCCAGGCCCAGCAGTCAGAGGACTGAGTTACACGTTTACTTTTTTATTTACTGAACCGAAGTGTATCAACCACCTACTTGGTCCCAGGTTCTTTGGGAAGCCCTGGTACCTAAAGGTGCAGAATTGCTGCTCTCCATCAGCTCGGTCTGGGGAGTTGGCAGTTACAGACTGGCCTGATAAGTGCAGTGCCAGGGGTCTGGAAGTGGTATTACGAGGCCCTGACCGATGGTTAGATGAGAGGTAATCTAGGAAGGAACGAAGGGCCCACTCATTGCATAAGTAAATCCAAAGGAACCATATGCTGAAGGGACTTGGCTCCATGCTGGAGAATGAGAGCTGATTATGGGTTTATCGCTGGCCAGTGACAGTCTCGAGTTTTATTTTATTTCCTTGGGAGCAATATAGAAGATCAATGGAAGAAGACTCAAGACTGGAATGAGGAAGACTCATTACTGAAGCCTTCAGTTAATCTCAGGGCCAAACCCTGGGCCAGCGGTGGAGACGGAACAGAGGATATGCTATCCCTCTTAGTATTTTTTTTGTTTGTTCTACTTAATACTTTTGGTTGAATACTGTAATCAATACACCATTCTTCTTAAGTGCTGAAACTTAACTGAAAAGTGATCGCTGTTAAATGTAAGAGTGGGAATAAGAAAGGGAAGAGATGTGCAATTTGGGACATGCTCAAGCTGACTTACCTCAAACGGTAGAGTTAGAAACATACCAGGGGATTCGAATTCAATCCCATCGAGGTGGCATGTACCAATGCCACCTCACTAGTCCCAGTGATTAATTTCTGTTCACAATTGATCGTAATGATAGGACTAAGAACCAAAGGGATCACATAAACAAGACTAGTGTCTGCAAATACTAGCTGATAGAATCAAAAAGGGAGAGAATGATCCAACATGGGAAGTGAGATACATAGCAGACCCATAGAATGGCAGATGTCCTAAATAGCACTCTGGCCTCAGAATCAGCCCTTAAGTCATGCGGATCCGGCTGAAATGCCCATGAGAGTATTTCAGGCATGGAAAGCCAAAACACTCTGGGGGGAAAAAAAAAACCTAAATGAAAGATCTCCACGAGTGAGATCCCAGTGGAAAGAATGGGTCATCAAAGAAGGAGGTACCTTTCTCTGAAGGGAGGAGAGAACTTCCACTTTGACCATGGCCTTGTCTAAATATGATCAGAGTCAGTGAACTCAGGGGGCTTCCATAGCCTTGGCAGCTCATGACAAGAGCCTAGGGTGATTACTGATGCCATAAACAAGAGTGTCAATTTGTTAAGTCAACAACAGGAGTCACTGTGCCCTTATTCCTCATGTAGGATCTTTGTCCTTAGTGTGCTGTACATTGAGATTTAATGCTATAACTAGTACTCAAACAGTATTTTTCACTTTATGTTTCTGTGTGGGAGCAAACTGTTGAAATCTTTACTTAATATATGCTAAACTGATCTTCTGTATATAAAGAGAATCGAAAATGAATCTTGATGTGAATGGAAGGGGAGAGGGAGTGGGAAAGGGGAGGGTTGCGGGTGGGAGGGACGTTATGGGGGGGAAACCATTGTAATCCATAAGCTGTACTTTGGAAATTTATATTCATTAAATAAAAGTTTTTAAAAAAAAAGAGGGAGGAGACAGATACTCAACTCTTAGAGATCCAGAAGCAGCAAGACTGTGTGACAGACTGGACACGGTCCCTGCAGGCAAAAACCTGGACAAGGATACCTGGTGTCTGGCTCGAGTAGCTATGTAAAGTGCGGTGCTGGAGGGGAAAAAGTGATATCTTTCCCTATCACCCATCGCAAGATTCATGGCTCAAGCCCCTGGAACAAAAGACGGATGAACAAGAGGAAGGCAGATAAATTTATTTAATGCAAGTTTTTACAGAGACGTGAGAACTTTCTGAAAAGAAGACCCAGAGAAACAGGAAGTCTGTGTATTTTTATGAATAGTCACGTGGAGCGATGGGTGGAGAGCAATAGGGTCTGAGCCAATGGTGATTCCCGGAAGGAGCTTAGTGAGACCTGTTACTCAGCTCCTCCTTGGCTGTCACATCTCTGTGTGACATGCCCTCCTCCCAGACCTGGGGAAGGGCACCTGTCACTTCAGGGGGCAGGACAGAGAAGGTCAGGGAATGACCTTCCTAAGGCCTATGGCCCACTTCAGGGGAAATGAGAGTGGCATTCCTGCTTCTGTTGTTGGCTCAAATGCCAGGGTGCCATATTTGAGGGTAGCACGCCCTGCACCCCAGCAACTCTGTTCCGTGAGAAAAGTGCAACTTTTGAGAAACAAGTGTGGAGGTCGGCAGGATGGAAATTCTGTGTGGAGAAGTCGATGGCAGGAAGGTTCTAAAACGGAAATAGAAGAAAATATTCATGGGATTTCATGATGATTACACCGTGGATTAACTTAGCAGGAGAAATCGTGGAGAAGTGAGATGATTATAAACCCAGGTGCAGGAACATGGATAAATCCAGTTCTCAGCTTTGGCTGCAGGTCCAAGTCACCAAAGGGATCTTTAAAAGCTACCAATGTTTGGGCTGCTTCAGGCCCGTTCAACTGTACAGGAAATCCCAGTGTGACCCCAGGGTGAGGACCCTGGTGTAGACTCTTCTAGAAAAGTGGCGTGGTGGGAGGTTATTCCTAAGATGAGAAATTACTTGAGAATCGACTAAAGGGGACAACCACTCGTTAGCAATGAGAAAACCAGGCAAGGAAACAATTGCTGATGAAACCTCTGGGAGGGAGCGGGAGGAGCAGGGGAGTATTCGAAAGCAGCTGAAATGGGAGGCAGGAAGTCTGGAAGTGAGGTCAGCCAGGAAAGACGGCGGCCATAACATGCAGTTTGAGGGTGGCTGGTGAGACGACTTCATCATCAGTGTTAACAATAACGAAATCTGTCCCCAGATGAGTCAGGGTGACCTGTCTCCTACTACACATTAACAAACTCTTTAAGAAAACATCTCAGGAGACTCATTGCAGGAAGGAGGCATGAATGCATGGATGGATGAACAGATTCCTTCCATTTTAGCTCCGTCTTTACTTCCCTAATCTCACCCTACCACTAAGATTAAGCTAGTCTCTCTATTAAGCTGGTCTCTTTCTTTTTTCTTTTTCTTTTTCTTTTTTTTTTTTTTTTTTTTTTTTTTTTTTTTTTTTTTGCCAGATAGAGTTAGACAGAGAGAGAGACAGAGAGAAAGGTTTTCCTTCCGTTGGTTCACCCCCCCAAATGGCCACAACGGCCAGAGCTACGCCGATTTGAAGCCAGGAGCCAGGTGCTTCTTCCTGGTCTCCCATGTGGGTGCAGGCACCCAAGCACCCAGGACATCCTCCACTGCCTTCCTGGGCCACAGCAGAGAGCTGGACTGGAAGAGGGGCAACCGGGACTAGAACCCAGCGCCTACATGGAATGCCGGCACCACAGGTGGAGGATTAATCAAGTGAGCCATGGTGCCGGCTGTGGGGAGCAACTCGGACTAGACTAAGTTACTGGAATTAAGACTTATTCTATGCATCTGCTCTCCCACAATATGGCGCTGGGAGAGGAGAAAACAGCTTCTATACAGCTGCCTCCAGTTCAACCAATAAACTGTGGGACCTGCTCCTGATTGGAGGAGAGCAGCGTACTCGGCGTGTGGGTAGCAGAGTTGGGATTGGTGGAAGAGGACTATATAGGAGGAGAGAGACGGCATGGTGGTGTGGGTTGGTTGGAGAGTGCGTTGGAGAGTTCGCGGGGAAGTTCGTTACTTCGTTGTTTCTCATTTCTCTCTACTCATTCTTGCTTTGGGAGTTTGCTGTTTACTTATTCTTACTTTACTATAGAAAGGACTTGTAAAAAAAGGGAACAATAAGCGCCCGGTCCGGTGCGGCTCCTCCGCTTGCGGAGGAGCAGCAAATGGTGCCGTGACTCGGATAGGAAACTTAGGAGGGAAGAAACGGGAAGAAGTGGAAAATACCGGAGAGAGAGACTAGCAAACAGCCTAGGGAAAAGCCGGACGAAAAAGGTGCCGGAAGAAGCTATTGAAAGCCTAGGCATAGACTCGGATATGGACTACGGGGGGAAGCTGGGAGAAATCTCTAAGGTTGAAAGCGAAAGTGAAAGCTAGAACAAACAGACTCGGGTGCGGACTGTGGGGAGAGGCCAGGAGAAATGAGGGAGGAGTATTGTTGGAAGAAAACTTAGGGAAACATACTGGGTAGAGAAAAATGTTAGGGAAATTGAAGCCGTGGGGGGCAGGCCGAGGTGGAAACGTAAGCCAGTTTGGAATTCTTTAAGTCAGCCCGGGGGGCAAAAGGCGAAAAGTTAAACCAGAAGCGGAAACGTAAGCCAGCTTGGAATCCGTCTGATTAGCCAGGGGAGCAAAGGACGGGAAGCCAAATCGTGGGGCAGAAACGTGAGCTGGGTTGAATTCGCCAGGTTAGCCCGGGGAACTTAGATTGAATACTAGTGGCGGAGACGTGAGCTGAGGCTGTGTGACTCACGGAGGCTGCCGCGCGCAGAGAGAGCGTGCGGGGCACAAGTAGATAGGGAACGCTGGGCTAGCGCGGAGACCGCGGAGTGTGCGCGCAAAGCCGGGAAGCCGCGAAGCCGCGCAGATAAGAGAAGCGGGCTGAAGCAGCTCAGAGCCGGGAAGCCACCG
The DNA here is from genome assembly GCF_964237555.1 of Oryctolagus cuniculus. Taxonomy (NCBI): domain Eukaryota; kingdom Metazoa; phylum Chordata; class Mammalia; order Lagomorpha; family Leporidae; genus Oryctolagus; species Oryctolagus cuniculus. The sequence continues at coordinate 19,774,876 of NC_091436.1, read as the reverse complement.
AGAAGCAGCTTCGGGGCAGGCGCCGGGAAGCCGCAGGGATAAGAGAAACAGAAGTTTAGAAGTAAAATGAGAGAAATAGGAATGCTGGAAGATAGAAGTAAAATGGGAGAAATAGGAATGCCCGGAGATAGAGAAATAGAGAAATAGAAAGGCCTCCCCTCAACATAGCAATGAGAGAGCTTGGATTCGGTCTGCCTGATTAGGAAGGCGGTGAGCACCTGCGGGCGGCTAGCAGCTTATGCGCCGCAGGTCACCGAAGACAGGCACGAATTAACATCAATAAGGCCTCCCCACAATACCGCAATGAGAAGGCTTGGATTCGGTCTGCCTGATTAGTAAGGCGGTAAGCACCAACAGGCAGCTCGACCAGAGTATGAGCTGCAGGTCACCGAAGATAGGCACAAATCAACACCAATAAGCCTCCCCACAATATGGCAATGAGAAGGCTTGGATTCGGTTTGCCTGATAGGGCTTGTAAGCACCTGCAGGCAGAGCAGAGCATGCGCTGCAGGGCACCGAACACAGGCACGCATCAGCGCCTAAAAACCTCCTCACAACATGGTGAAGAGAGGACCCGGATTCGGTTTGCCTGATTGATAGGACTTGTAAGAACCTGTGGCAACTCTAGCAAGCAGAGCAGAGTGTGTGCCGCAGGGCACCGAAGACAGGCGCGTATCAACGCCAAAAAATAAAAAGAAAGGGGGATCTGTGGGGAGCAACTCGGACTAGACTAAGTTACTAGAATTAAGACTTATTCTATGCATCTGCTCTCCCACAATATGGCGCTGGGAGAGGAGAAAACAGCTTCTACACAGCTGCCTCCAGTTCAACCAATAAACTGTGGGACCTGCTCCTGATTGGAGGAGAGCAGCGTACTCGGCGTGTGGGTAGCAGAGTTGGGATTGGTGGAAGAGGACTATATAGGAAGAGAGAGACGGCATGGTGGTGTGGGTTGGTTGGAGAGTGTGTTGGAGAGTTCGCGGGGAAGTTCGTTACTTCGTTGTTTCTCATTTCTCTCTACTCATTCTTGCTTTGGGAGTTTGCTGTTTACTTATTCTTACTTTACTATAGAAAGGACTTGTAAAAAAAGGGAACAATAAGCGCCCGGTCCGGTGCGGCTCCTCCGCGTGCGGAGGAGCAGCACCGGCCCCTTAAGCTGGTCTCTTTCTATAATCATCACAGTTTGTCTTCTTCATCACCTGCACCAATACAAATTTTCATGAGCATGTTACCATAATAGGAATCAGCAAAGACCATGTAGGCCCTATGCTGCCCTCTGTACATTTGTGAACTGATAAACACAGTGATCTGGGTGGAGGAGCCAAACATCAAGCAGGTGACAATGCTGCTGCTAAAAATCTCAGTGGATTCTATGTGTGTGTGTGTGTGTGTGTGTGAGCATGCAACAGTCATGCACCACACATCATGCATGCAGTCAACATGTATACAGTCAACCTAGTATACTAGTCAACCTAGTATACAGCAGTATACTAGGTATGTGGTGCACTATACAACCTGGATTTGTGGAAGTACACTCTACAATGTTTGCACAACAAATCCACCTAACACCGCACTTCTTGGAATGTATCCTATCCTGAAGTGACACGTGAGCTTGTGTTCAGATATGTGGTATGCATGCCAACCTGTGCAGAGCTTGGTGCAGGATGCTACCATTTTGTCCCATGACCCTTTAACCCGGCCAAATTCTTTTAAGGCATTGGACCTGATGTGTGCTCCTAGTGTTGCCTAGAAACCAGCAGTTCTCTTGCCTTCTCAGGCTGCCTCCACACTGTTCTCCCAGCATGCTCTGCTGTGAAGACTGGCACCCTCTGCCATAAGTGCAGGAGCTTGGATATGATGCTCTCGGTCACTTGCACTTTCTGAAAAGTAAAGCTAAGCTTTGCAGCAGGTGCACAGTTAGTGTCACAGGCTGTTCCGTGGCTGTTCCTTGAGCAGCCAGGCTGGCTCCTTCCCTGACTCTTTACTCCTTAGACTTCCACACGCGGGGCCATCCCTGCCTATTTCCCCTGTTAAACCTGAGCTTCAGAAGTTCAGATGAGAGCAAAGTGGAACGTTTTACATTCTAATGGGTTGAAACGTAGACCCTTAACAAGGTCTATTTCAGGCTTCATTTCATGAAATAAACATGATGCACAATAAACTTTTATGATCTCACACATGATCTGTTAACAAGTTTCTCATCTCATTTTCCTGGTAGAATCATCAAAAACGATCTGATCCATTGGGAACATGCTTGAGAGAGATATAACCCTAATAGAATCCAGCTAGGGATGTTTTCTAAGTTATCTGTGAACACCTTCTTCAGAAGTTTGCCCTTCATTAATGAAGTTGAGGACAGAAATTCTGGAGTCAGATTAACTGTGTCACTCTTGCCCTGAGTCCGCTGTCCTCTCTAAAAGGCATTTGTCACCTCATCACAAATGTATGGGCGTGGTGAATGGACTTCCATACTGCAGGTACTGCAACAAACACAGGGCCTGCTCACAGTGAGGGCCTGGGAGACGCGTACTTGGGTTGTTTTCATTCGTATCGGGGAAAGGATTTTATTGAGGGAAGGCATAGAGGAGGAGAAGGAGGAGTGTGGTCCTGCCAAAGGGAAGCACCCAGCCTTTTGGTTCTGTGCATCCTCTGTGGTCTCTGTATCAAGCAGCGAGCTTCATCTTTAAGAAAAAAAAAAAAGATTTATTTATTTATTTGAGTTATAGAGAGAGAGGGAGAGACACAAAGAGAGATCTTCCATCTGCTGGTCCACTCACCAGATGCCTGCAACCGCCAGGGCTGGGCCAGGCCGAAGCCAGGAGCCAGGAGCTCCATCCGGGTCTCCCATGTGGGTGCAGGGGCCCAAGCACTTGGGCCATCTTCTGCTGCTTTTCCCAGGCCATTAGCAGGGAGCTGGATCAGAAGTGGAGCAGAAGGCGGCTTAACCCATACACAACGCCGACCCTGGCAGCGTTTTTTTCACATGCGCAGTAGGAGTTTTGGGGTTTGTTTGTTTTTGCTACAGAAAAACCATGGCTCTTATAGTGGATGATGTCTTCCCCTTCATACTTTATGCTTCAAAGCTGACCGTGTACAAAAACCAGGTACCATGCAGCATGCTCTTTCAATACTAATCTCATCTTATTTTTTTTTTTTTTTTTAGTTGGCAGGCAGAGTTAGACAGTGAGAGAGAGAAACAGAGAGAAAGGTCTTCCTTCCATTGGTTCACTCCCCAAATGGCCGCAATGGCCGGAGCTCCACCAATCCGAAGCCAGCAGCCAGGTGCTTCCTCCTGGTCTCCCACACAGGTGCAGACACCCAAGCACTTGGGCCATCCTCCACTGCCTTCCTGGGCCACAGCAGAGAGCTGGACTGGAAGAGGAGCAACCGGGACTAGAACCCGGTGCCCATATGGGATGCCGGTGCCACAGGCGGAGGATTAACCAAGTGAGCCACGGCGCTGGCCCCTTCTCATCTGATTTTCATGTACTATGTTTTCCTCTTAGCCCTAATTTCTTAAAATTTATTTTAAATTCCTATTATATAGTTTTATTACGTGTCATTATGTCAGTTGCTTTAAATCATGTTTTTGGATAAAAGATATCCTTGATCAAAAATAATACAGACTGAATGTATCCTTTGGGTTCTCATTTTGAATAATAATTTCATTTATCCCAAAATTTAGCCAGTCAGAATCTTGCTCCAAGCCAGCAGCATCATCCCAAAGCTCCCCCAGCGTGACTGGAGAAGTCACCTTTAGGCGTGAATAGGCAGTGTATTTAAAACGGCCCATTCATTCTGTCCTTGGCACAGATGCTGTGGTGCTTAATTATTTTGATGCTAATATGTGTGTATAGCTTTTTTAATGTGGATACCAGACTGAAAAATTGGATTGAGACCAATAAGCAACAGATGGCAATCACTCGGGGTCATGACTGTCCCAGGCCAGGTTTTCGCCACTGCCTTCAATCGTTCTGAGACTTCAGCGGGGAGGTACGGTTCTCCCCCAATGTCTATATTCCCCCCAGAACCATCCCACCATGAAAATCTCCGAAGGCTCTCCTTCAAGAAAAGAATAAAAGCTTTCTGTGTGTGCCAGAACAAAGATGCCAAAGTGGAAATTACCTGAGATCTAGTCTCTTCGTAATGATAAAAATTTTAAAGCTAATAAATAAAATAGGAAAAAAATAAATTGTCTACTATCAACCCATCAGTGAACTTGAAATGCCCCACATTTTTCTTTCTTAGTGTTAGGTAATGTTTTCCAAGCTAGTTCTTGTCCAAAGTATCTGCCTCACAGTGTCATTTGGGAATTGCACTGAAGAGACTGTTACATAGATACTTAAAAAATATGTGTGATCTGTCAATAATATTTGGATGACTCCATCTAATTTCACACTTCCCTATTGAACACGTATTGTCTTGAAATCACTGTGCATGCTACAGGATGACTGCTCTGCAGGCGTCTACCACCCGTGCACGTACAACACTTTCAAGTTGCAGTGTCGTAGATGTAGCGCAAGATGATGAGGGTTTGTCCCCATCTTTGCTTTATTATGTACAGCCATGTTCATGCAGTGTGAGGAGCCAGCGATGGCAGCTGTCACCCCAGAGTAGCTCAGTCGTGCCCAGAATCAACTCTCGAATGTTAAGAACCTTGGCTGGGACCCTCTCAGTGAGAGTGATAGAGTACTCCCACTCAACCTGGGTTAAACAAAAACAGAGACTGCACTGGCCATCACAACAGAAAGCTGAAAGCCTGGAAGGTACTTCAAAACGTTTCAATCCTGTGTCTGCAATGCTCTCGCCAGGACCACTCTGGCTGTCTCAGGAGCTCCAAGGCTGCCTGCCTGTGCTGGCTTTAGCTGCAGACAGGTTCAACCCCACTGGCAGCCCTGGGAGCTCCCATCTTGCCTCCTCACAGCTATAGAGGAAACGAGGTCTCTTTCCCAATCACTTCCACAAGAATCCTGGGATTCGTTTTGATTCACTTGACTTGAGTCCCACAGTCATCCCCATATTATTTTGGTAGGTAGCATAAAAAGAACCAGAGAGTGGGCAGCTTAAGCAACACCGATTTATTGCCTCCTGGTTCTACAGGCTGAAGTCCAGGATCCAGACCTTGGCAGTGTTGGTCCCTTCTGAAGACTGTGAGGTGGGGTCTAGATCAGGCCTCTTTCTTGTCTTTGGGAGTGTTTGCTTGTAAGAGACATTCTCCCTGAATGTTCACGTCATCTCCCCTTTTACATGCCCAAGTTTTTCCTTAAAAAAAAAAAACTTATTTATTTATTTGAAAGGCAAAGTGAAAGAAAGAAAGATCATCCATCTGCTTGTTCACTCACCAAATGAGCACAGTAGCAGGGGCTGGAGCAGGCTGAAGCCAGGACCCAAGAACTCTGTCCTGGTCTCCCACATGGCTGGCAGGGGCCCAAGCACTTGAGCCTTCTCCCACTGCCTTCCCAGACACACTAGAAGGGAGCTGGATCAGAAACCGCGCAGCTGGGACTGGAACTTGTGCTCACATACAGAATGCTGGCATCCCAAGCAGCAGCTTAACCCCTGTGCCACAGTGCCAACTGCAAGCTGACCCTCTTGACAAGAACAATGGTTAGGTGGGGTCTGGGCCCCCAAGGTGATCTCATTTTAACGTCACTTCTGTCTATTTCCAAAGTCACATTTTGGGAAGGACACGAATCAAACACAATGCAAGCACTGGTCAGTTCTAGGTCCCCTGAGCACCACCCAGAACTGAGAATGAGGTCACCTCCATAAACATAAGGTATGAGATTGAGATAAGGCTGGCTCTCCTGGGAGCAATCAGGTTTTTCTACCAAAAGAAAGGGAACTAGTTGCTGGACAGGCAAGTGCAATAATCATTACATTAACTATATTAAATCGAAGGCCCCCAAATCTTAAGCCAGTTCCTACATTTGGCCCACCAATTAAGAGCCAGATGAGTAAAAAAGCACAGATAGTGTGATATTATTCAAATAGAATCGTATTGTCAGTAGTGTTGCCATGAACATGGGGATTCAGGTGTCGCTTTCACATGCTGATTTCATGCCCACAGATATGTACGCAGGAGTGGGATTGCCGGGTCTCATGGTAGACCCGTGCTTAGCTTTCTGAGGAGCCCACGTCTGTTCTCCATGGGGGCCATACTAATTTGCATTCCACCAACAGTGTTTAAGGATTCCCCTTTCTCTACCTTTTTGCAAGTGTTTGTTATTTTTATCTTCTTGACAATGGCTATTCTAACTGGAGAGAGAGGACACCTCCCTGTAGTTTTCATTGGCATTTCCCTGAAGGCTAGTGATGTAGAACATTTCTTCCATGTCTTTGTTGGCCATTTGTGCTTCTACTGAGAAATGGCTCTTCAGATCATTTGCCCATTTCTGAACTGGATTATTTGTTATGTTCTGGTTGAGGTTTTTGGGTTCTTTATATATACTGAACATTAATCTTTTGCCATATGCATAGTTTGCAAATATTTCCTCTTGTCAGTTGTCTCTTCATTTCGTTGATTGTTTCCTTTGCTGTGCAAAGATTCTGGGTTTGACATAACCTCATTTGTCTATTTTTGCTTTTACTGTCTCTGCTTTGGGGATCTTATCCAAGAAATCATTGCCCATAACAATGAATTGAAGTGGTTCTTCCTATGTTTCCTTTCATAGTTTCTGGTTTTATATGGAGTGAGAGGTAGGGGGCCAAGGTTAAGTCTTCTGCATACAGATATCCTGTTTTCCCAGCACCATGTCTTGAAGACACGGCTCCTTATGTAGTGTGTTTTGTTGGTGCTTTTGTTGAGAATCTGTTGACTCCAGATGTGTGCATTCATTTCTGGGATCTCTATTCTGTTCCAAGATCACTGTGTCTCTTTTTATGCCAGGACCAAGCTGTTTCGGTTATAATAGTTCTATAGTATATCTTGAAATCAGGTATTGTGATTCCTCCAGCTTTGTTCTTTTTATTTAAGATTGCTTTGGCTGTTCAGGGTCTTTGGTGCTTCCATATGAATTTTAGGATTATTTTCTCATTCTGTGAAGACTACCATTGGTATTTTGATGATGTTTGCACTGAATCTGTAAATCACTTTAGGAACTATGGACAACTTAATAATATTAGTTCTTCCAATCCATGAATATAAGAGATATTTCCAATTTTGCATGTATATCTTCTTCAATTTCTTTCATCAGTATTTTATAAATTTCACTGTCGAGGTCTTTTCCTCTGTGGTTAAATTTATTTCAAGATATTTTGGGAGCTATTTTAAGCCTATTAAGAGCCAAATTACTTTAAAAAATCATATACACTATGATATTATTCAAATGGAATAATATTGTCAATGGTGTTGCAATGAACAAAATACTAACAAAATAAACCCAACAACACATAAAAAAGATCATTCATCATGATCAAATGGGATTTATCTCAGGAATGTGGGAATGGTTCAACATATGTAAATTAATAAACATCACATCAACAGAATAGAGGATAAAGATCATATGGCCCTCTCAATAGATGCTACAAAAGCATTTGATAAGATTCAACATCCACTCACAGTAAGAACTCTGAAAAATTATGTCCAGAAAGAACATGCCTCAAAATGATAAAGGCTATATAAGATAAACTCATCTCCAACGTCATACTGAATGGGAGAAAGCTGTTAGTATTCAATACAGTAGTGGTAGTTTGTGCCAGAGCAATTTGGCCAGAGAAAAGAAAAAGACATACAAATAGGAAAGAAGGGAGTCATCGCAGACAGCATAATCCCTACAGTCTTTAGACTCCAGCCAAAGACTGCTCAAACTGATGAAGTTTCAGGACACCAGATCAATGCACAAAAATCAGTACCATTGCTACCCATCAAAAACGAAGTCACTGAAAAGTAAAATATCAAGAAATCTTACATTGTAGCATCATTTTCATAAGGTGAAATTGCACTCGGTTGTTTAGATGCAGACAAGGAGGAGAGTAAATGTAACAAGAACAAGATTATGTGACAGCCCATTCCCATCACCACAGAGTGGCGATTCTGCAGGGAAAGAGCCCAGGCAGTGGACGTGGCGTCATCCGTGGTTGATGTCGGCTGTGGATGAGAGCGAGAAGGCAGGGATTTGAACACTCACCATGCATCTTCCCATGGTGCATGCTATGCATCAAATAATGCATTTGTTCCCACTGAGCCTCAGGAGGACTCAGAATCCAGTGAGTGTGTGTGTGTTTGATGTGAACAACACGCCCGGCACTTTGCAGTGCATATCTTTGCACCCACACCAGGTAGTTGGGCTAATTCTCAGGCCAAGCTCTTTATAGTCTTCACTACCCAATTGGAACCAGTTTAAGCAATCTGAGCCATTTTTGCTCCCACTCATAAAAGCAAAGCCTCTGCTAAACTAAGCCTTCTGACATGCCTGTCCTAAGAGGGCTTCCTCACCTGAGCTCTCCTATACCCATCTTTTTCCTAAATGCTTAGTTTAGGTGCATACAAATATGTACAAGACATAGAGTCACTATCATATAGTATGTGAAGAGTACTTCATAAATTCCTTGGCTTGGTTCCCTTCTGGTATAAATTAGAAATTGTATTCTTTATTTCAGGGAATGTCATCACATACTGTAATTCCTAGAGGCTCAGGAATGCGTTTTTCTCAGAATTGTTCAGGACACAGGCTGGTGTTTTGCCAGTTTCCTCACTGCTAATTCATTTCTTTAATAGCGTCGTGGTGAGTGTCTTTTCAAAACCCAGGACTCCAGCCTCAGCCCCTTCCATTAACTAAAAATCCTTGAATAACCTTCCATACGGTGCTGCCATGGCATTTGATAAAAACCTGGCTGATTATTTATATGACTCTACGCCTGTTTTGACAGGTGGATCACATTAGTCTGTATTGAAACCATGCTTTTGTTGTAAACATCTTCCCATGGCTCTGAATTGCCATGGTAAGTGATCTACTGAATTTCTGCCACAGAAAACTTGGGAGAAATGAGAAAAGAGAATGTCCATCTAAGACAAAAGCAGACAAAAGCAATTCTGAAAAGCACGAAAATGGACAAAACTCTATCAGCGGCCCTGGTGAATATATTTGTTCCCTCTGTCAGCACGTCTCTTGACTGTAAACTGCTTTAACTACCAGGATCGATAAAGGGCAAGGCCCTGAGATAGTAATTATGCTAATTGGAAGTGACTAGAAAGCAGGCAGGCAGCAGGATAAGCAGGCAGTGTCTTGGGAGAAGCAGACACATTTGTTAAGGACGACAAGGTCTGGTTCACTCGATGAGGCTTTTCCTATAATCAGTTTTCTAAGAAATACCAGATGCATTCATCAACATCATGTGAGCTGTTACCTCAAAAGAAGATTCTAGCAGGCACTACGGAATAATATCAAAGGAAGAGAAGATACAGCATCTACCTTCGGGATGTTCACAGCTTGTTCCATCCACAGCAATGCCTGTAAGAATGTAAATCCCAGAGTGCTCTCAAGAGAAGAAGGGTTAGAGTCAGATGGGATGTTTCAACAGGAAGTCTCTTGTAGGGACTGTGTTGGGGTACGGTGTTGGCTGGAGGAATGATACAGGCATCCCAGGGCAAGAGAATCTCCTCTTATTAAAGATGGTTCAGGGCCGGTGCCATGGCTCACTAGGCTAATCCTCCACCTGCGGCACTGGCATACCCGGGTTCTAGTCCTGGTCGGAGCACCAGATTCTGTCCCGGTTGCTCCTCTTCCTGTCCAGCTCTCTGCTGTGGCCTGGGAAGGCAGTGGAGGATGGCCCAAGTGCTGGGGTCCTGCACCCGCATGGGAGACCAGGAAGAAGCACCTGGCTCCTGGCTTTGGATCAGCGCGGTGCACTGGCCGCAGCATACCAGCTGCAGCGACCATTGTGGGAAGGAAGACCTTTCTCTCTCTCTCTCTCTCTCTCTGTCCACTCTGCCTGTCAAAAAGAAAAAAAAAGAAGAAGGGACCCCAAGGAGCTCCCCACTCCCTTTCCATTATTTGGGGATCTAATAAAAACACAGCAATCTACATCTGAAAACGGCCCTGGCAAGAACCCAAACCTGGTAGCCCCCTGATCTCAGACTTCCAGCCTCCAGACTTGTGAAAAATAAATCGATAAGCCACCAGGCTATAGTGCTATGTTAGGGCAGCTCAACTAAGACAAGCACGGTCTTGAACCCAAAAACTAGCCTAGTTAAACAGTGTGTGGCTCTTTTACCAGAAGAGAAGAAAACCAATTGATTTAAATTAATTATCTCATCAAACTGCATGAAACGCTGACCCTTCCAATGAACATTACCCATTTCAACTTTGCACACAAAGCCCTAACGATCATTTTAATTACATTTAAGACTCAAATTAATAAAACTTAAATATATGAAAATTTAGAAAGACTATTGGAACATAGGCTTGGATATATAAATATCAAATTCATTTCTCTTTTGTTTTACATTATTTATTTATTTATTTATTTGAAAGAGTTACAGAGAGGCAGAAGCAGAGAGAGGAAAGAGATTCCTCCATCTGTTGGTTCACTCCCCAAATAGCTACAACAGCCAGAGCTGGGCCAATCTGAAGCCAGGAGCCAGGAGCTTACTCCAGGTCTCCCACGTGGGTCCAAGGGCCCAAGCACTTGGGCCATCTCCTACTGCTTTCCCAGGCCACAGCAGAGAGCTGGATCAGATGTGGAGCAGCTGGGTCTCAAACCAGCACCCATATGGAATGCCAGCATTGCAGGCGGCAGCTTTATCTGCTATGCCACAGCACCAGCCCAAATTCATTTCTCTTAATCTCATCCTCAAATTACTAGCTTCAGGCTAAGATTGAGCTACAGCATAGTGAGCGATGTTCATCTATTATTTTTATTCCATGGGAAGAATGTGAGTAGTTAGAAATACCATGTACATATTAGGAATCTGATTTTAGCATTTAAGGAACATTCTGACAGTTCTACTTAAGTAGGTTAGATACATAAGATAAAATTCACCAGAGATGCCTGGAATCTCATGCCTATCTTTAAAAAGAATGTCCAAACAGCACAGTGACATTAAACACTATCTATTTTGGAACTGTGAGCTTCATGTGTTGGGTGTTTCTTAAAGTTGGATGGTGTTGACAGAGACTTGAGCTGAAAGCTGTGATAATGAACACATCGTGTCCCCTCCAAGGGCAGGCTGCAGCTTCCAGTCTGTAAACAGAGTTGGGTGTGGCAGGGGTACCATGACCTGAATTATCTCTGAGAGCTGTAGAGTTCTAAGAACGCATTGGAAACCCGGATTTAGGAAACTATTTGCAGGGTGACATAACTGCCACCAGCAGGGGGAAGTACTACTCAGATAATCTCCACTTCTTGCCCTTTCTCAATTAGGAAAACCTATGAAAAAAGAGAATTTATCCCCTCAGCCTTTGGCACTTTACTAAGGTATAAGTGGGCCACAGCCAACAACTGCTTTTGCCATAAAGCGTTTGTATCTTCAAAGTCTCAACAGCTACCCCATAGCTATAACGTCAGCTCATAGTATCCATGAATACTTTCACTGATGATGTTGTTAATGATTGATTTGCCCTCTTATCTTTGTCTTCTGTGTTTCCTGGTTGTTTCTACTTGGAGAAAGAATAGATTTATATCGTAATTTAAGAAACATAGAAATCCTTTGCCTATCTTTCTCTCCCCAAAACAAAGTCTCCTGCTTGATGTGGAATTTGAGAGCAAAAGTGAACACATTATATAGAAGTAAATGACTTCCTTTTGTTAGGAAAATGCTAAAAAAAATTAATTAATTAACTGACCAGTGCTGATCCCCGGCAGCTGAAAGGAAATGAGGCAGAAACGATAGAGTTGCTGTGTTCCCTGAATCCTGTTTGGTTGTTGTGACCTAAGTGTTCACTTAAAAACCCAATGTAGGGGATAGGCATTAGGCACCGAAGTTATGATGCCACTTGGGGCATTGACCTCCCGTATCGCAGTGCCTGAGTTGGAGTCCCAGCTACGCTTCCAATTCCAGCTTCCTGCTGATGTGCACCCTGGGAGGCAACAGGTATGACTCAAATGGGGTCCCTGACAGCCACATGGGAAAACTGGATGGCATTCTAGGCTCCTGGCTTCAGCCTGGCACAGCCCTGACAATTGCAGGCAGTTGTAGAATGAACCGGTAGATGGACGAGTGTTTTCTCTTTCTCTCTCTCTCTCTCTCTCTCTCTCTCTCTCTCTCTGTCTTTCATATAAGTACCGTGTGCTAACCGATTGCGCCACTGGAGCTCCAGCCTCTCTCTGCCTTTTAAATACATAAAAATAAATCTAAAATAACACAAATTCCATTTACTGATTTTTTAAAGTTTAGATTTGATAGCAAATTAATTTTAGCCTCATTTTCAAGATAATCTTAAAATTGTTAGAAAACATTTGTCCCATTTAATAAAAGTATATTTTTCTACAATAAATTTATATTATTCAAAGTGTCTTCAAAAGTTAATGGAAATATGCATTATTTAAAAACTGTGGGAGCCAACATTGTAGCACATCTGGTTAAGCCTCCACCTGCAAAGCCAGCATTCCATCTGAATGCTGGTTCCAGTCCTGGCTGCTCTACTTCCAAAAATCCAGCTCCCTGCTAATGCGCCTGGGAAAGCAGTGGAAGATGACCCAAGTACTTGGGCCCCTGCACCAACATGGGAGACATGGACAGAGTTCCAGGCTCCTGATTTCAGCCTGCTGCAGTCCTAGCCATTGCAGCCATTTGGGGAGTAAACCGACAAATGGAAGGTCTTTCTCTCTCCTCTCCTCTCCCTCTCCCTCTCCCTCTGCCTCTCCCTCTCCCTCTCCCTCTCCTTCTCCCTCTCCCTCTCCCTCTTCCTCTCCCCTCCCCACCTCCCCTCTTCCCTCTCTTATCTGTAACTCTTCCTTTCAAATAAATAAATATTTTTAAATGGAAAAACTATGCATGGATTTTAGTTTTTTCCGCCAAAATAAACCTATCTTTTCTACCGTTCCATAAGCTTTTTGAAGTACCCATATATATTGGTCTTTCATCTGGGTGAAATATGTACCCCTGAAATGCTTCATCTAAACTTAGAGATCACTTTCTCAATAAACAAAGTACTTGAAGGCTTTAATATCCAGAAATGTTACATACATAAAGTACCACAAGGGTGTGGCCCAGATGTTGCCATTGTCAGAGAATTACAGTCCCTTAGATAAAAGCACTTCTGTTCATTTTCTTCTTTTCCCTTTCCCTTCCCTGTCTTTTGGTATCATTCATATGCTGTGATAACTTCAGGTAGGGTTGCATAGTAGGAAAACATCCTGTGCTTTGAGGTGGGCATTCCGAAGTTTAAAATAATTCTGTGTCCCTTATAATCTGTTTGACCTTGAACAAGTCACAGTAACCACTTGGAGCTTATCTTGGCCATCCTTGATAGAGGGGAAATAATATATATCTGATCTAGTTGTGAGAATGAATTGAGAACACCTGCAAAGCTGCAAACAGCACAAACCAACCCCTTGGTAATGGTAGCCAAGGGACCTCCCCAAGGAACCCAGTGGTAGAAAGGTCTCCAGGATAGTGTCATTGATTCCCTCCCTCCCTATATGCACATACTGCTCCTCACATCAAAAGACAGAGTCAAATTCTTCTCTTCTGAGACTGGACTAGCCTCAGTGACATTTTGACTGATAGACTGCAATGGACTAGCACTCAGGGACTTCTGAGCCTGGGCCATGTGGTGTCTTACAACCTCCACCTTGTGTTTATTGTAATACTCTGTCACAGAACACAGCCACCAGGCTAAGAGAATCACAAAACACAGAGATAGGCCATTGGTAGATATTTCAGCTGGCAACCATCTGAGCTCCCAATAAACAGCTGGCATCAACTGCAGGCCACATGAGGGAGCAGTCTTGGACATGTGGCTTACTTTAGATGCTCCAACTCCAGACCATATAACAGATCCTGGACAAGAACCGTCCTGCTGAGCCCAGCCAACATACTTGTGAAGGAAAATCATACATTGTAATTTTAACCACTAAATGTCAAGGTGGTTAATTATGCATGCCGTGATAGATAACTGGAGCAAAACTACAGGGAAGTTTCTTATTTAGGGAACAAATAAAGCACTGGGAACCAGGGGGTAGGGGATGATGTGCCATCTTCCTTTTAAAGCATTTATTTCTATTTCCTAATTTTATTTCTTAAGTCATAATTTCAAAACTTCCAGATAAGTTCAATTAGATTTTGAAAGGACATGTGGAGATTCAGTAAATATTGATCAGATGACTAAGGAAATGAGCAGTGAATGAATGTTTCCTATTATATAAGTCCTCAGAACAAAGCCTCTAATGACCAACAATCCATCAAGAAGTTTCATTAAGAATCTATTATTTAGAGGCCATTTTCAAATATAAACCCAAATGTAAAGAAGGTCAAGTTTTTGTAAATATCAAACAGAACATTAGAAATAATGATAATGTGCAGAGTGGTTTTGTGGCAATTATAGACAAAAGATGGGGAAATGCACTTGGTGATAAGCAAAGGCAATTGGGTTGATAGAATGTGGGAAATGCCTTTCCCTCCCTAGGGGGCCCACAATGCACCTGGAAGATTAGGTGGAATGACAGGAAGGGCATTCTGGGTAAGAGTAAGTTTAGGAGGCAGGGCCAAGAGGTAGAAAGTACACTTGGTAAGGAATAAAGATTTTGTAGTGGGGATTGGTACTTTCAACATGAGTAAATGCCCGATGCATGCAATGAACACAGAGCAGTAAGAGGTACAAAATCCAGGAGGCTCAGAACCCAACAGGACTATAATAGACCATGGGGTTCCTCCGTTGGGAACTTGGTAGAGTCTAAAAAGAGGACTGGGAGAGAGTGAGTGAGCTGAAAAGTCTCAGTTCCTTGGGTTTGGAAGCATGTGGGGGTGAACCATATCTTGTTCTCCTGGCCTAAAATCTATGCATAAAAGAATTGAATTAGGTGGGGGAGGGGGACACTCTGAGCATACCTCATAGGATCAGGTTGGGGCACTACCTAGAAGTAACACTGTGGGCCTTTGCAGAGGATCTTTGCTCTAACTGCAGTCTCCCTAAACCCTGCCCAACAGGGGGAAAAGGAAGCAAAAGCTGAGGGTGTGGCCTGCCCAAGGTCACCAGAGTAGTGGATGGATGGCCAGGCCCAGATCTTCTGCCGTATCAGTGTTCCGCCTTCTCCAGACCTCATTTTTGCCCAGAGCCCACCGATGTCTCCTGATGACCTTGTTTCCACGCCAAACAGTGTGACAAGGCTGCTGTTTAAAGGCATTTTGAGAAATGGCATCTCACTCTTTGTTAGCAATAATGGTACTGATTGCTTAGCCCACAATAGAGTATGTCTATCACTGAAATAATTCAAAAAGCTATTTTTGTGGGTCACATTCTGTGTGATAAAAAC
The DNA here is from genome assembly GCF_964237555.1 of Oryctolagus cuniculus. Lineage (NCBI taxonomy): Eukaryota > Metazoa > Chordata > Mammalia > Lagomorpha > Leporidae > Oryctolagus > Oryctolagus cuniculus. Next base: position 19,759,459 of record NC_091436.1, on the reverse strand, counting down.
CATCATTTTTGTTGACTTTAAAGGACTCATCCCCCTGAAATCCATACCCCGCACGGTACTCTGTCGGCCGCGTGTGACACTTTGCACAAAGAGTATATAAATGACTCTGATTCAGAACGCAGGGAGAACAGATAAATAAAGTTGACAGTTCACAGAAGAGGTCTTCATTACTAAATTATTTCGGGAGGTTTTGTAAGTCTGGAAAACTAATCTGCAACTAACAGCCCATCTGCGCCACTTATCCTGTATCCATCTCCCCACACCGGCAACAGCAGTATAAGAACATACAGGCCCGCCTCCCATCATCAATTACAAATATGTCCTTTTCCCTCCTCTCCGTGAAACTGCATTTCTTATAAATTGCCCCGTGCCAGTGCCTGGAGAAGCCAACATCCCAACTCCTGAGACATCTGTGTCTGCTGAAACTGTGAGTGACAGCCACCCCTGCTGGTGTTGCAAGGGCCAGGCTGACCCTGTGTGCGCTCTGACGTGCCAGGTCATGAGGCTGTTGAGCTACATTCCACATGGTTGATCCGCAAAGGCTTCTGGGCTTGCAAAAAAACTCATGGCCACACGCACAAGTCAAGCCTGTAGCCCCTGCCCAACCCCGTGCATGTCTTTGCAAGCCTGTTTGGTGGTGAGGGTCAGGGGCCCGCTGCAGCAGAGATGGTGGAAATGTTGGTGTGGAAGCCAGGAGAAGGCAGGAGTCCTCTGTAGATGACCACTGGAGGCAGGCCTCCTAATGGAGGGCCTTCAAGCTTGGTCTATCAGCTGGAAGAATACGCACTGTAGACAGTTTAGAGACCTGCAAGGCTTAACTCTGTGTTTCACGGGGAATCATTGCTGAATGACACAAAGAACTGATGTGTGGAGGAGAGATCTTTATTTTGAAATCTCACAAGACCATCTGAGAACGCCCACTGTGATGTGAACAACAAAATAGATTTGAGTAGAATCATTTAAACTTATTACTGCCTGCTCAGAGGATACAGAAGAAAATCATAGCATGTGAAGATAATCTGTATTTTTGCTTTTGCATGACCCCATGTATGTATTCCTGTCAGAAAAGCCTACTTACTTTGCTTTCCTTTGTGAATAATATGTGCATAGCAGAAAAGATTTGACACATTACACATTAGACTTCTTTTTATCCTTTATAACTAATTCCATTTGGTTTCTTTCTGTTTTCATAATTGCAGAAAGTAAGGGCACAGCCATCACCTGGCTTGTAACATTTTTATTGAATGCCTGTGCTCCTTCAACTGAAGTCTGCCCTTTGAAGTTCCTTAGGATTTAAAATACTCTCAACTATTTGATCAGATTATGCCTAAATGAACATGAATGAGTCAACAGTTCAGTTTGCTCAAAGTCCTGGTTTCCTGCAAGATCAATATAGAGCTAGTTGAGGCTGAGTAATAAGAAATGGCTTACTTTTTATGTTTTTTCTAGTGTCTGAGAAAAAAATCTAATTGGACTTCTTGGTGGTCTTGAATTTTGGACACCGATGAAAAGGAGATGGAGGATGAGCCTATGGATGTTGGTTATTGAGTTGTGTTTTTTTTGTTTGTTTGTTTGTTTGTTTGACAGGCAGAGTGGACAGTGAGAGAGAGAGAGAGAGAGAGAGAGAAAGGTTTTCCTTTGCCGTTGGTTCACCCTCCAATGGCCGCTGAAGCCGGCGCACCACGCTGATCCTAAGCCAGGAGCCAGGTACTTATCCTGGTCTCCCATGGGGTGCCAGAGCCCAAGTACTTAGGCCATCCTCCACTGCACTCCCTGGCCACAGCAGAGAGCTGGCCTGGAAGGGGGACAGAATCCGGCGCCCTGACCGTGACTAGAACCAGGTGTGCCGGCGCCGCAAGGCGGAGGATTAGCCTAGTGAGCCGCGGCGCTGGCCGGTTATTGAGTTTGATAGAAGGTCATGGTCCCTGTCCGTGTCAGTTTTGATTACCAAGGGCAGAGCTGGGATTCTGCTGTTGGTGAGTGGATGGAGGAAGCTGTTCCCCTCCCTTATCAAGTGGTCACAGGTGCTGCTGTAGCATCTGCAATCAACACCTACTCTGACGCGCAGGCAGCAGGAACCAAGTGTGCACTGAGTGAACTCCACAGTCACAGAGCTCCAGCCTCGCTCCCGCGTTCTCACAAATACATTGCATGCCTAGTTTTAGTAAATCATGCTCTTCCCTCCAGACAGGACTGGAGGGAGCACATCTCTCTTAAAAAGCCCTGTGTGCCTTTTACAGAAAAGAGATGTAGATTTCTTTTTATGGTTTCTCTTTTTAATATTCAAAAATGAATGCCTCCATAGACAGTGAGTGAACTGGGCTTACCCAAGTTGAGCATTTCTGGTACTCTAACTGGCTTATCGAACTTTCATTTCAATACCAAAAATTTGTCTTCCTTTGAATGTTTTTTTTTAATATGTTATTTATTATTTTGAGAAATAGAGTTATAGACAGAGAGAGGGAGGGACAGAGAGAGAAGTCTTCCATCCACTGGTTCACTCCCCTAATGGCCACAGTAGCCTGAGCTGGGCCATTCCAAAGCCAGGAGCCAGGGGCTTCTTCTGGGTCTCCCACGTGGGTGCAGGGGCTCAAGCACTTGGGCCATCTTCTACTGCTTTCTCAAGGCCAGAGCAGAGCGCTGGATTGGGAGAGGAGCAGCCAAGACTCTAACCAGTGCCCACCTGGGATGCTAGCACCACAGGCGGAGGCTTTAGCCCACTATGCCACAATGCCAGCCCCTCCTTTGAGTGTTAAAAGTTAAGTATCCCTGATCTGAAAATCCAAAATTCAAAGTACTCCAAAGGCTAAAAGTTTTTGAGGGCTGCCAGAAATGGAAAATTCCATACCATGAATCTTTGTTTCATGTACAAAATTGTTGAAAATATTGTATAAAATTATATTCAAGCTATGTGCATAAGGTGTATATGAAATGTAAATGGGTTTCATGTGTAGATGTGGAATCTGTCCTCAAAAAAATCTCATTGTGCATATGCAAATATTCCAAAATCCAAAAAACATCCAGAATCTGAAACATTCTAATTCCAGGCACTTCAGATGAGTAACACTCAACATGGACCATGGTTTAGATTTTGAATCTACATGTTCAAGAAGTGTATACAAATGAGAACTTTCCAGCAATGAACACTAATCTCCTAAATGCACTATATTCCCCTTGGAAAATGCTCTTAGGCAACAGCAAGATGACCAACCTAAGGGGTTCTATTTTTTTTTTTTCGGTTGAACCCCTCTCTTCATCTTCATTTTCTTAGCAATATGTCCTTCAGGTACACATTGTACTTCAGTGCAAGTGAAATAATAGAAAGACAGAAATCATAATGGCACTCAGAGAAAAGAAGACATTTGTCTGAATGTTTAAGTCTGGTTTTAGTGTAGACCTAAGAAGAGGGAGTCTTTATAGCTCAGATATGTTGATACTTCATGTAGCAGCCGAAGAAAATAACCTGGAAATTGTAATGAAACCAATGGACTGTTATTTTGCCTTAAATGTCCTCTGAAAAAGTTTTGTGAAAGATTGAAGATATTGACATAGAGATAAACATAGATACAGATGGGGAGAGAGAGAGAGAGAGAGAGAGTGTGCAAGAGTTCAGACAAGAATTCAAGATTCAAATGCTGGGTACCCCAGCTTTGTCCATTAGAAGCATGGTTAGAATATAGTGCAAAAAAAAGATGATTAGTGTTATATATTAATGTTAGCCATCGCAAAACACACCGGACACCGGAGTAAGGGAAAGGGTTTATTGGGAAACACCCTACAGACTGGAGTGAAGGGGCGGCGAAGGAAAAGAGAGAAACAGAGAGGAAAGGAGCTAGTGAGGAGAGAAGAGAGCAGAGCAGAGGAGAGAGGAGAGCAGAGCCAAGAGAGAAGAACCAAGAGCCAAGAGAGAGGAGAGAGCCCAGGAGAGAAGAACCAAGAGAGCACGAGTTCAGGAACAGGCCCTTTTAAAATTTCACCTGAGGGCGGGCAGGGACGCAGGAGCAGCGAATCCTATTAGGATGGGGGTGGAGCCTGGCTCAGGTAGCTGGGCAATGCAGCCACCTGGCTAAAACTGCCCCAGTAACAATTATATCAACACAAAATGGGATTGTCCCCTTCAGGATTCTATATAATTCTTAATACTGAATCAAACAATTGGGTTTTAATTGATGGAGCAACTATTTCCAAAAAAAATTGGACCCTATGACTACAGTGCATTTTATACTGATTTTTGGTTGACTTTTTATATGGGTGGATTTGATTCCAGAAAAATATTTTAAAACCATGCAAAACAAACGAAAAAAAGCTTTCTAAACAAACGCGGACTTGCATCAACGACTTTAACCTCTTTTCCTTCAAGAAAAGGAAGGAGCAGAGAGAACAGGATGGCAGAGAGACATTACCAAGAAACTGTAGAGCAGGAGCGGGTGCAGACTCGTCCACCCCCTGCAGGAGCGGCCCAGGAGGCTGCCCGCTGGCTTCTGTGACTGGCAGAGGACATCACCCACTTGTAGCTCAGGGTTAGAAGTTTCAGAGACTTACTCTCTTCCTGGAACCAGGTGTTTCATATAGACCCCATGGTCCTGATACTCTGTTTCACCAGGCATGAGTAACTGAAATATTTTCTACTCAGTTATCCTTTTTAATGAATCTACCATTGGTAGGTATACTTTAAGCTGTAAAATGTAATTCAGAGCAAAATATAAAGAAACATAAATAAATCACAAAGGAAATATCAGCCAGACAATGTTGAATGTCTGTTCACTTGTGACCTTGTACTATTGTCAATCACTGCTGAATTTCACCTTGGCACAGTTTCTGTCCTTACATAAAGTAAACCTAGCACATGTTCTGAGCCAGAGATGGGTCTTTTCTGGATCTCCTTAGTGATTCTAGCACACAATGACATCGACTAGCTTTTTGTGCAAGCCTCTGTTAGGTGTTCTCCATTAAGACCTTAAGACCCTTGCCTGTTATTTATGGGAACATTGAAGTCATTTACAAAGAATGGGAAGAGCCTTAGGATATGACGCAAAGGGTATGCACTTTGAAGCTAAGCTGCATGGTTTGAATCCTGGTTTATTATCTAAATGACCACAGACATGTTAAGGAAACATTCTGAGATTCTCGATTTGTAAAATTGGAGTGAGACACTGCTTGGTTGTTGGGACAAATAAGCAAGATAAATCTGTAAAGCTCCTTGTACACAGAGCATCTGAGTTCCTTCCCACTATCTCCACTAATTCCCCTGTTCTAGTTGCTGCCAGCCAAGTGACTATAAAAAGCCAGGGAATTCTCTCAACCTGTTTCTCATCACTAAAACAGACACTGTGGCTCTAAATATAATATCAGGCTAACACCTATCAAGTGCTGGCAGTGGGGCCTGTGTTTAGTCACTTTTAATTCAAAATCCTTCCCTCTTTTCCCTTTTTCTTAAAAATAGCAAGGAATTCTTCAAACACTTGTAATTCCCAGGCTAGTAGTTCACTCTGATCTTGAGATTAGATTAGAGCCTGCAGGGTCACTTTAAATGCACTCTAAATTAGACCTGATGGCTGGCTTCCCATCCAGAAAAGATTCACACACCACTCCCAGGTTGCTGGGTCTGAATCAATCTTAAGGCTGTAGAGGAAGCCAGAAATGCATGTATCACATGAGAATTGCCCTGAGCAGATCTTTCTCCTTTCTCCCTTAAGGACCCTTCAATAGCCAATGCCCAAAAATGCAAGGTGCAAAGAGAGAGTGCATCTCCACCCTTTCTGCAGGGGGAAGAGGGCTTCTGCTCCCACTACTATCTCCTGGCCTCACTCACTATCTCATTCAGAGAGAGAGAGAAGAAAGCAGACCACCTCCCATGCACTCTGGCATCCTGTATCGTCCCCCCAAGCAAAGCAGGATGCTGGGAAAAAATGCAGCTGACCACAGCAACCTCGCAATTGGCAGGCCCTTCCCCTGTGGATGGAAAGAATAGATTAAAATGAAGAGATCCCGCAGCATACACTTTATCTTCACCGACACACAGGCCCTTCATGAACCCCCCTCTTGTCTTGTGTTCTGGGTACTGTCCTTCCAAAGAGCAAGAAATCCGGTGTCCCTTGTACCTTGTCTGGTCTGTGTGACTTTCTGCAGCTGCGGAGTCAATTGTTCTTTTGCAGCTTTGGATATTCACTCAAGGTGCAGTATGTTTAATCTGGTCAGGCTTCTGTGGGTCGTTCAGGGAAGGCTGAGCAATATCTTATTTTCTGTTTTCAGGCCTCAAAACATCATAGCAGGGCTTCTGCGATTTTTATGTTTTACTTGCATGTATTGATGGTCCTGGAAACTGTTTGGTAATGGACATAGGCAGTGCACACATTTCAGAAGCTACTATGCTTAACATTGAAAAAGCAAGGCCAGATCAGCTTATGGAGTGACAACTCCATGTGCATTGTCCTATGTGACCTTTGACAGTTGATCCTAAATGGATCTTTTTCCCTGCTGTAGAATTTCATTTGGTCAAGATGTACTATCTTTTTTATACTCCGAAAGTTAAAGTCCCAATGAACGTGATAACCACTTCTAATTTAGAAGCCTCATCAGCTACAGGATCAGGAAGCAGCAGCAGTAAATCGCCCACCCTGGAGCCCAGTGCAGAGGGTCAAACTGATTCCCAGGGACAAAGTCCTCCAGGTGACCTTGAACCCAGGGTGAAGTTACAGTGCTATCTGTGCCTCCCCCCAGTGCCTCGGTCACACTGTAGGGACACAATCAACTGCTCACACAGAGAAAAGCTGGCCTCGCCACAGCGCTTGGCACCAGGTAGCTGGTATGCAGCCTTCCCAACAACATTTATATTTCCTTCTCAGCCACTTGGAGCTCCAGGTGCTTTTTATTTTTGGCATTGTTGGGCTCACCACTCCTTCCCAGCGTGGATCTGGATTCAGAGATGCTCACACCAAGCCCAGAAAGACAGTGCCGTGGGTCTGTTATGGGCAATCTTCTTTCCTATGCAAGCCCTCCGTGCCCACGATGACTTGTTCCACAAAAACATTAAAAACATTCTGCTCCTTTTCCCGTTCTACCACAGATTTGGGAATGAAGAAAACAAAAGCCAGGAAGCCTTCACGGCTGGACCTGCCTGCCTCCAGTTCTGAGCGTGAGGCACAGAGGCACTTTGGACAAGGAGAAAGATAAAGGAGGGGCAAAACCCTGAATTAAAACCCCCAAACATTGTTGTTAATATGTATGGTAGCACTGTGGCAAATAAAAAAAAAAAAAAAGTCCTACATGAAGGATCTGTGTGACACCCCAGGGGCCATCAAAGAGGGAGGTACTTTTCTCTGAAGGGAGGAGAGCTTCCACTTTGTTTATGGCCCTGTCCAAATACTGATGGAATTTGTGTATCCAAAAGGCTACTATAGCCTAGGCAGCTTGTGCAAGAGCCTTGGGTGATCACTGACATCATACATAAGACTGTTAAGTGTTAAATTAACAACAAGAGTCATGGTGCACTTAGTCCCCATGCAGGACCTCTGTCCTTAATGAGTTATACTATGAGATAACTGTAACACTTGTTCCCGAACAGTCCTTTATTTCTTGTTGGTGGGGGGGGTGCAAATTGTTGAAATCTTTACTTAGGATAGAGTTGGTCTTCTGTATATAAAGTTAATTTAAAAAATCTTAATGAAGAATGGGATGGGAGAGGGAGGAGGAAGTGGGGCGGGAGTAGGGGTGGGAGGGTAGGTATGGGGGGGAAGAACCACTATATTCTTAAAGTTGTACTTATGAAATTTGTACTCATTAAATAAAAGGTATAGATATGTATTATATATTATATATATATTAACAATAAACACAGCTCTCCACTCTACATGAAAGTCTAGACTTCTCTCCAAGAAACAGTGGAATCTCCCTAGAGAAGACACCGTTAGGTCCTCCGCGCCTTTTTTTGGTGCACATGGCCGTTGGGGGTTCAAGGTTTTATTTTCAGGGCACTCCTGGCTTGCCCTTGACAGAGTGCTCTCAAAATCATTTTAGTTTGTTGGAAAATGTGAATTATTTTGCATTCTCTTCTTCTGATATATTGTTGACAAATAAGTAAAAGTCATTAATACTCAAGATGTCTCTTGTTACTGCTCTCTCTGAAAAAGAACTCCCATGTGTCTGTTAGAGTCACTTGTGTCCCATGACCTTAGCTGACTGAGTCAGTCACAGACCAAACAGACTGTGCCTTTGCCCCTCAATTTCATAAAACACAGTCCGGGAAACATTCATTGACGGGTGGTTTCCCAAAAGTTGTGAAATCTGACAATGGGTTATGCCAGGGTATTCCTTAAAATACCAAGATGCCCTTGAATTTGAACTTAAAAAAAAATGAAAACAAAAAGACTTGATTTAGAATCCTAGGTTTAGGTCTAGTTTTTGAAAGGCATCTATAAAAGTACATGTACTGGACTTGATGCGATGAATAGTAAGTCACATAAAATGTTGGATTTTTCCAATTGAAAAGAAGAAAACCCTGTTCCAGGCTCAAATTGTTGTTTCACATATTTTGGGGAAGTTGCACAAGAGGCAAGTGACTCACTGGGTCACGAACACCAGCACACAGGTGAACGCAGGTATGAGGCCAAGCCCGCACAACAGGTTCTGAAGGCCTAGCAGTTAGTAGAGCAGCTAAAATAAGTGTAGTCTTCATTGGGCTTCCAGAGATGAAAAGTAAACAAAGATTTTCAATAATCCCCCTCCCCAAAATCATCTCTTTCCTCTTAAAAAGCTGCTCTTTTTTGACCCACTTCCCAATTCCACAATCCTCTCAGTTTATGAGCATTTGGGTTTTTTTGTTTTTGTTTTTTGTTTTCTTGTATATTTAAGCACGTTGATCTGACAAGACTGATCCTAATTTGGGGAGGCCAGGAAATAGAGAAAATGTGCCAAATGTAAATAACTACTTTCCTGGATAAAACCATGCATTTTTAGAAAACTCTGCTGTTAGCAAAATGAAGCAGGGATTAGAGGGGAATCTCCATACACATGAAAATTGACTCAGGTGGTCCACTCTGCCTTGGACCAATGCAGTGTTGGCTTCTGGCCTCCTGCACCAGGCTTTGGGGGTCAAACTCAGCTTCTGACCACAGTTGAGTTTTCCTGTGAATGAGCAACTGCACAAGTCCTGTGTGATTAGAAACTGGCCAATGTAGGGAGTTGTGGTTACAACACACAGGGAAGGTTGTTAACAAACACGTGCTTTTATGCATTTGAGCTCTGCTTTCCATCATAAGCTTTGACAACTTCATTGGATTCAAATAGCCAAGAAATGTTCATTAAATGTTTGAAGGTCACAACAACAGAAAGAAATGACCAAAATTCTCCCAGATGTCTGCCATCAGACTTTGTCTGGGTTCTGTTTTTCCTTTTTTTCTTCTTGCAGGAGTGCTGAGTAGGGGGTGTGGGATTTGTGTTTACAAAAATGTTTCTCTGGAGTGACTGGGGAGTCACCGATACTAACACAGATCAGAATGTCACGTGTCTGAGTTGTGCCTGAAATGATGACCACAGATCCAATTCTCCAGGACTTTTGGAGGCAACTGTATTCTCCTGCCTCTTATCAGAAGACCAAGATTATTGTTGGCACCTACATTCTTATACAGCTGTCTCATATCACGTTTTATCTGTTCTAGTAACGTAGCACACAGGATGAATCCCTTGGTAGCTGAAAGTTGTCTTTCTGAACTTGCAACCTTCTCCTTGCATTCCCGATGGCATTCTTGTATACTGTACACACCTTGAAGTAAGCTGAGAGATAAATGATTACTAGAGTCTGCCATGAAAAAAAAATGCCAAAAGGAACTTGCACCACCCACACAAGGATTGTTCTTGGCCTGGTGACTGGGGCGTGGCATGTTTGAACGTGGCAACGTGAGTTGTCATGTCCTAAGTGGCAGTAATGCTAGGGGATACTTTTCTTCTCTGACTTGTATTATTATCTCTTTGAATGAGACATATCTCAGCCTTGAATCATAACTGTGGGAAATGCCTACACCCATCTCACCTCAACATATGTAAATTCCATTTCTCCCAAGACTACCAGCTTGGTGAGAATGCAACCGTCAATATTATGAAAGTGGCTCAACTGAAATGTTTGCCTTCCTGTGCTCGGTCACCTGAGCAGTCCCAGGGACATATCTGACAAGGCAGAACTGGAAATTTATCCCTTCTCTATGGAGACTCTTGCAAGGGAGGCTGACTTTTGGAGCAAACTAATGGTGAGTTGAATGAGGTGTCTAAATATCAAAAACATCATGCTGGGCATTTTCCTTTTGTCTTTTAATAACGTTAAGATGAAAAGGGAATTTGTAATCAAAGGATTATAGTCTTGCTCATTATTTTTGAGAGAATCATGCCTTCTACATACCAAGTAACGTTAGTGGTAAGTGACTTTGAATGAATTGTTCAGGTGGCAATTTTCTAATTTTATTCATGAACGAAAATACTGAGAGCTTGCAGTCATGCAAGACATAATGACCTTACTGAGTACAACTCAATGATGGAAGGGAATTTTAAAGCTAAGCTGGATTTTTAACACAAATGGAGTGTTTCTTGGAAATCTGGTTTGGATTGTTACTCTTGGTGGTCTTTAACCGTGCTTCTCTGCTGATGTCATGTGTGTGTGTGTGTGTGTGTGTGTGTGTGACTATGATCAGAAAACAGGATGAAGGAGCATATTAATGTCTGTTGAAAACCACCTTCTGTGATGTTTCAACTGGGCATATTCAGACCTGCCCTGTTCCTTTTATGTTGCAAAGGGCTGCCGGGTTTATTTCAGATGAATTGGTAGAGTCCTGATCTCAACATGGAATAGCAGAGATCCGCCAACTACAGACTGGTGACCCCATTTTGTAGTGGAATAAACTGAGATCTCTCTACCCAAGCAACCCAGAATTGGGCTGGAAGATCATAGACCCCAGATCCCAATCCAGTGTTTTCCCAATTATTACAACTCAGTGACCTATAGTATAAATTTTCATCTTGTTTTCTCCTTTACAATGTGAACTGAAGCTTCATTGGAAATAGAAAATTCTGTGGCAGACATAGATGATTTTATATTGGATGGTATAACAAATAATTTTTGTGATTTGTGTGTTTTCCCTGGTAGTATGGCAATTCTACTTTCTATGGTGGCATGAAATTAAGGAGCAAATTAAAACATTGGTACTGAGAGTAGTCATATCTGTTCATCAAAGAATGTTCAACTATCTATAATGCCTTAGGTTCAAATGCTGCATCCAAGCTAGTATGCCATATTGCATGCAACTTTGGCGAAAAGAGGCTAAAAAAATAATGAATTATTTCCAAATGTAACTAAAGAGGCACAATTTTCAGATCAATATCCAAATATTTTTTACATTTACCTTTTTTTATTTTTTTTTTATTTTTTATTTTTTGACAGGCAGAGTGGACAGTGAGAGAGAGAGAGACAGAGAGAAAGGTCTTCCTTTTTGCCATTGATTCACCCTCCAATGGCCGCCGCGGCTGGTGCACTGCGGCCGGCGCACCGCGCTGATCCGAAGGCAGGAACCAGGTGCTTCTCCTGGTCTCCCATGGGTGCAGGGCCCAAGTACTTGGGCCATCCTCCACTGCACTCCCTGGCCACAGCAGAGAGCTGGCCTGGAAGAGGGGCAACCGGGACAGAATCCGGAGCCCTGACCAGGACTAGAAACCGGTGTGCCGGCGCCGTAAGGCAGAGGATTAGCCTAGTGAGCCGCGGTGCCAGCCTACATTTACCTTTGACTAACTCATTCATTCATTTACTTAGCAAGCATTCCTTTGACTAACTCATTCATTCATTTACTTAGCAAGCATATTAGTAAATTGTATTCTGGAAACAACCATTTCTAAACTCTTGAAATACTTAAGTTTTTCAAATATCTTTGTTTTTATTGAGCCCAACATAACATAGTCTGGAAATGTAAGAAGGTTTCCTGCAGGGTGGCATTTGTGCCTGGGCTGAAAGCTTATGTAACTGCAGGTTCTCATTGGTTCCAGGGCCAAAAACAAGCTGTGTGGCCCAGGCAGAAGCTGGAAAATACACAAAGTGGTGAGATGTGGCCATGGTCCCCACCCACCCCTGCTGGAGGAGGTCCCCAGATAAGATAGCCAGTCTTGTCAGACCGGTTAGTGGGCCGTCAGGGTGGTCCTGGGGGAGGTTTAGGGTGCAAAATGCTTGCTTTCCCCAGAGGTTGTCTTTAGCAAGATCAAAAGTGCCTCCCTACCCACTCCTTGGAAGCTTCCAATCTTATCATGAGACTAGCAAGAGAGTGGCGATTCCTTCTGAGCTCCCAGTGCACTGCAAGGCAAATTAGGTATCCCACCCTTCTGATGGCTCTTTGTTTTATCATGAGCAAGCCAAACAGGATAAAAGATTACAAATCAGGTCTTTTGATGGGTTTTGTCCCCACCTTGTAACTGAATGTCAAGTTTTTTTCTTCCCCAAAATTGTGCTTCAAAATCCAGGTACCACGTGTCCCTCTCTTGGAGCCCCCCCCTCCCCACCTCTATGCGATACTGGCTGCAGGTCTCTGACTCTAATAAATCTTGCTTTTAAATCTAAAAAAAAAAAAAAAAATGTTGTGCTAAAGAGCTACAGGCATTGAAGATAAACAAGGCCTATGCACCTTCAAGCGAGACTGGTATTCTGTTCAACTTTGATTATCTAAACTGCCTTTTAGAAAAATTCTCTCTCCTCTCTTGGAACCCCTCCTCTATCCCAGGCTCTGCTTCTGCCTCTGCCCTGCATGCTGTCATCAGGTGGGTGGTGACTTCCCGTGAGAAAGCCAGCACAGCAGCCCCAGAGACTGCCTTAGAGGGCTGGCAGCTGCCCAGCAGTGTCTCTTCGGTTCCCTTCCGGCTGGGCACTGAATGGAGTACCTGCCAACTCAGACACCCCAGGCCAGGTAGGGTCCAGGGCAGGAGCGACTGGAACTTATGATGAGTGGCTGGTCAGGCTCAAGAGCTCAGGCTCTGTGTGAATCAACAGAAAGGGGTTATGGAGACTCTGGTACATTTCACAGTGTCTTTCTATCATAACGAATACACCCACCCTCTCTTATGGTCAGCAGGTTGTTATCTTCAGTTTAGGTTGTGAAACATGGAAACTTAATAACAGGATTGGTTCTCCCTGGTTAGCAAGCTGGCTTGGAGTGGGAAAGAGAAGGCACAGCTCCCCGAAGCTGGTGACTTCATAAAGAATATCAAATGTCAGCTCTCAGCCTTCTCTGCCAGGGAGACCCCAGTGGTTCCTCCATCAGAGTGCACTTACCATTTTTTTTATTAGTGCACCTGAGTTCCTGTGTGTCTTCATTCTTGCATAACATCTGTGTCACTTGGATTCACTTCTAGACTGTAAGTATCTGGAGAATGCTTTCTCAAAGAGGATAATAGTGATACCTGGGAATTGAAGTTAAAGTTTACTCCAAGTGCAGATTCAAATCATCAAGGTCGTATGATAGTTATGGACAACTGGTAGACCAGATGTCTGCCTTGCACATACCTTAGGACAGCTTTGGTAAGCATAGTCTGTACATAACAAGGCAAGCAGCAGTGGGTGTGAGCTGCATGCACAACACTTTAGGAAAGAGGACAGCAATAACTGGCTACATAGTCCTACCTGATCATGTCCACCTCAGACACCCAGGCCATCTTTCTTTTTTCAAGTCTAAAAGTTCCTAATTTGTCCCCATCCCTTTCTCCAGATGAGCTCATCTGAACACCTTCTCATTAAAACACCAGACGAGTTTCGCTGAGCCTTGCCTCTGTCCTAAATCTTCCATCTCTGCAGACAGCACAGAGGCAGAAAGATGTGATCTTAACTCATGAAGGTCGAAAAATAATTGAGAGGCAAGATACACACGCATGAAACAATTAGAGAGCAAAATCATATATAATTGAATAGCAGAGGGCATGGTTCATAAATGAAGCAGAATAGTGATTCTGAAGTCAGGAAGGCAGTAAGCCCTGGAAGAGTCAAAGAAGTTTCATGAAGGAAACTGATAGGAACGGATAGACTGAAACAGAGCAGGGTGAGCCTTGTGGAGAAGGAGAAGGCACTGAGGCAGAGACACACCAGCTGTGGACAGGACACAGGCCTGGGAAAAGACGTGTTAAGACATGGGGGCCATGGGAGGTGTCGGGAAAGTAGAATGGCACAAGGACAGCAGTGTGTAAGGCAAAATGAGTCTGCTAGGGCAGATGGGATTCTGAAGATTTTCAAGGTCAGTTAGAAAGTTGTTACAGGACCAGACATACAGGACAGTGGAATGGGGAAGAGAAGCCTGTTTCTGAGGGAAGATAGGGAACATGAGATGACTGGAGGGATTCTTCTGAGTACAAGCTACATAAAGTTAGTGTATTATGGGTTTCCTGCCTAGGCAACAGTCTGTCTTCATTTGGGATAACAGAGAAGTCTTGGGGCTGGCGCTGTGGCATAGTAGGCTAAGCCTCCTCCTGCCACACAAACATCTCATATGGGCACTGGTTTGTGTCCTGGCTGTTCCTCTTCCAATCCAGCTCCCTGCTGATGTGCCTGAGAAACCAGTGGGAGATAGCCCAAGTGCTTGGGACCCTGCACCCATGTAAAAGACCTGGGAGGAGCTCCTGGCTCCTGGCTTCAGCCTGGTCCAGCCCTAGCCATTGCAGCCTTTTGGGGAGTGAACCAGCAGAAGGAAGGTCTCTGTCTCTCTGTTTCTCCCCCTTTCTGTAACTGTGCCTTCCAAATAAATAAAATAGATCTTTTTAAAAAGACTTGAGATAGAGAGAAAAAAGAGAGAAAGCCTCAGTCTTCTCCTTGGTTCTACTCCAAGGCCCCCCAACCTTTCTCATGAGTCTCTCCCTGTTCTTTGAGTTAAACAAATACTTTCTAGAAAAGCCTCCAGGCAAGGCCTGGTTGGGGCATAGAGGGTAAATCCACAGCCTGCAATGCCAGCACCCTGTATGGCTGCTGGTTTGTATCCTGGCTGCTCCACTTCCAACCTAGCTCCCTGCTAATGGGCTGGGAAAAGCACGGAAGATGGCCTCCTCTCCCTCACCACTGTCTTTATTCACATCATCTGGTCTGCCTGCTGATATTTGGAGACTTGGCTGTGCACTTCTGTCCTGTCCCATGGGACATCAACTAGGGCCAAGCACCTAGAAGGAGAAATGAAGGGACAGGAGACACAAAGAAGGCAGCAAGACAAGAGTCCTGATCAAGTTGCAAATTTTATTTTTCAACCACACACTTATATATCATAAAGGCAGGGTGTCGGGCGGGGGAAGGAGGGGCGTTTAGGAGGGCAGGACATTGGGCGGGGGAAGGAGGGGGAGCTTATCTTGTAGCTGCAATGCTTGTGCAAGTAGGGGAAAGGTTACAAGGTCTTAAGGCACAAGGTCACACAAGGTTGCGTTATCAGTACTCTCCGGCCTGGGCTGTCTAACCCTGCCTCAGTAGTTTTCCACTAGGAGGCCACATGCTGCATGGTCCCTGACACACTTCAGCTTAAGATGATTAACTTTTCCATTCATATATGTAGTTGTGTTTTTTTAAAAAAAGATTTGATTTATTTACTTGAGAGGTAGAGTTATAGGCAGAGACAGGGTGAGAGAGAGAGAAAGGTCTTCCATCTGCTGGTTCACTCTCTCTCTTTCTTTTTAAAGATTTATTTATTTGTTTGAAAGTCAGAGTTGCAGAGAGGCAGAGGCAGAAGCAGAGAGAGAGAGAGAGAGATCTTTCATCTGCTGGTTCACTTCCCAGATGACCACAAGAGCTAGAGCTGTACCGATCTGAAGCCAAGATCCAGGAGCTTCTTCTGGGTCTCCCATGTGGATGCAGGGCCCCAAGGACCTGGGCCATCTTCTACTGCTTTCCCAGGCCATAGCAGAGAGCTGGATCAGAAGTGGAACAGCCAAGACTCGAACCGGCGCCCATACGGGATGCCAGGACTGCACACAGCTGCTTTACCCACTACGCCACAATGCCAGCCCCTGGTTCACTCTCTAAATGACTGCAATGGCCTAAGTTGGGCCAATCCAAATCCAGGGACCAGGAACTCCCTCTGGATCTCCCATGCAGCTGCAGGGGCCCAAGCACCTGGACCATCTTCCACTGCTTTCCCAGGCCATAAGCAGAGAGCTGGATTGGAAGAGGAGCAGCTGGGACACAAACCAGCACCCATATGGGATGCCAACACTACAGGCAGAGACTTAACCTACTATGCCACCGCGCCAGACCTTCTGCCCCACCCCCACCCCCTGGCCCTGTAATTGTATTTGACATAAAGTTCTCATCTACAGGAAAAAAAGACACACAGTTCACCTGATGGTTTGGAAGAAGCATCACGGTACCACATCAGGCACACAAATGAACAAAACCAAGGGGTTGTTTGCTGAGACAGATCAGCCTTCTTAGGTTTCAGGAGAAATTTTTTAATCATCTAATGAAAGAACTGGACCCACATAGTCTTTTTATAATTGTTCTTATTTTAGTTAGCATTTTTAGCCAACATTTAAAACTCCCAAGAGTTCACCTAAGAACCCAGAGACAGATTTTCCTTCCAAAAAGAATCAGAAGATACGAAAGTGATCAGCGAGGTCTGAATATATAGCTGTGCCCCATAGATGGGACCAGCATTCTCCTCCCTGTCTGCTTCTCGCAGTGCTCGCCCTGGCCTGTGAATCTTTCAGCACAGGAGCACCAGCATAACCAATCTATCATTTCCCAGACAAGGAAATCAGCCCAGAGCAGTTCGGTAACGTTATCAGTACTGCCCGGGAGGTGAGGTCGGGGGCTGAATATAGAGTAGGACCGAGCTTGGCCCTGAGTTCTTGATCCCTCTTCCCCTCTTTTGGGGACTGTGGCTGTTTCTTGAATACAGGACCGGAAATGTTGGTGAGCAGGAAGAAGGCAAAAGCTGGGGTGTGGGAAGAAGCTCAGCAGAGAAAGGGGTGTTGAGCAGGTGATCCTGACAGCAGAATGGCGACCTTGTAGTTTTATTTGCTACTTGGGATGCCAAGAAGGATCACGGTTCATAGTGAGTTTCCCCTTTGTTATAATTTCTCAAGATTAAAACAAAAAAAAATAGTCTTGGAAATATGGCAGTTGGGATACAACATTGTAAGCATCTCTATTAAAAACATCCCATACGCCTAAATGGAACTTAACTGAATAAAAAGAAGTAGGTGTGCGTTTTCTTCTTGTCCCCTTGCCTTTCCTCCCTGGTTGCATCTCTTTAGAACTCTGGCCTGAGCTGTTGGCTCTGTTTGTCTCTGTCTCGAATATGTTACAATGACATTGGCTGTTGGCTAGGAGTTCAGACAGTGCTGTGATCGCCGCCGGCTCACAGGGCCTGCCGGAGGGGGCCGCCATCATCCTGCTTCTCATTATTGATGTGACCTCTGCTGTGTTTCTGTCCAGTGTGATTCTGGATGCGATTCAGAAAACACCTGCTGAAATCCTTGCAAGAAATCCACGTGCGTGCCAAGGCAAGGTGATTGGTGTCGCTCTTGAACACGCTGAAGGTCAACCCCTTGGCTCTCCTCTAGTAGTTATGTTAACGAAAGTCAGAATTCTTTACTGAGTGAATTTTAAAACAGACCTGGCACAGACTGGCATTTCTACTCGTGGTGTAGGAATTCTCAGAGCATGCTTCTACCTGAAATGGAAGGAAGATGGAGAATTAGCAGGGCATTGGGGGTTACAGATAGAGAAGGAAGAGAAGTACTCCATGTTCTTGGAAATAGAGGAAAGCTTCAAAATTAATCTTTGCTCTCTCCCTTCACTATTCCAACCTCGTCCTCCTCAAAGCACTTAAACCTCTTATTTGAGGGAGCTTGTCATCTTCCCTCCCAAACTCCAGGAGCTTTTGGCTGATGAACAAGATTACTTCCTTTTTATGGGGGAGGCTACTTCAGCCCTGCCATTATGCTGTTAGTTTTTAATCTCGATTCCACATCCACTCTACTATGTAAATAAATGAGCTGTATACGAGAGACAACAACACTTAACACTAAGATATGGAAAACTATCAGACATAAAAAATGTGTTTGGTCTTGGACCACTTTGATATAATAACCTTAATGATGACATGGTAATAATAACCAACAGATGTGGCAAGCTTAGTAAGTGCCAGAAGCTGTGCTGGATATTTCTTAGGTATTATGTAATTTAGCCTTCATAATATCCCTAAATTCTTCTAAAATGATTAAAATAATGGTACATATGGGTAAAGTTTTGTTTTAGACACCAAAATTCCAGAGGGATGCAGTCAAACAGAAGTACATTGCAAAGTGGAGATGGGACCAGCAGTCCAGGACAAGTGCGATTCTCAAAGTTGAGCCACAGAATCTCCGAGGAGGCCGATTAAAATGCAGATTACTGGGCCCACCCCTGGGTACCTCCACCAAGATTTTCTGATTCCGTGGGGACTGACCATTTTCATGTGTGTCAGGGGATGCCTGTACTGCTGGTCTAGGGTGCACGCTTTGAGAACTACTGGCCTGGAGCTCCAAACTGTACACCAGTAGAACCAGTGAAGTAACCCAGAATGCTTACCTTTGGGAAGAGCCTGCTCTGTGGTGCACAAGCCACCTCCAGAGACCTGTTAAAGGGCTGCCGTGTGTTAATGCCAGCCAGGACCTGAACTGGAACAGGGGGATGTGACTTGCGGCGCGCATTGGCTGAGAGCAGCAAGAGTGGATGGAGTGAGCTGCCTGGGAAGGCCACAGTCAAGGAGCTTGGAAAGAGCTCAGCAGAAGGTAGAGGGCGGCTGGGTGAGGATCACACCTGGGCGGCCCTGAGGCTAGACGCAGCTTGCAGATGTGCTATGCTGGGCATGCAGGGCTCGGGGGCATTTTATCTTGAATGCTGTTGAAGGTATATATCCTCCAGTTCCCCCAGTCTGTACTCTCTCTCAGCCTCACCGAGTCACCCTTATATACTCATTAGCCAGGTCCCACAGTCCTGGAGCCATTGTACACAGTGACCAAGCAACAGGCGAATTCTAGATTAGGTCATGTTTTGCATTTTCCAACCATAAAGAGAAAGGGCCACTAGGGAAAGTGACCCTTGTGTGTTCACTTGTAGGACACAAACATGCAATCATACCCTGGGGTGGAGGCCACATAGAAAATTTGTCCTGGGGCCAGCGTTGTGGCATAGCGGGTTGAAGCCCTGGCCTGAAATGCCGACATCCCTTATGAGTGCTGGTTCTAGTCCCAGCTGCTCCTCTTCTGATCCAACTCTCTGCTGTGGCCTGGGAAGGCAGTAGAAGATGGCCCAAGTCCTTGGGCCCCTGCACCCATGTGGGAGACCCAGAAGAAGATCCTGGCTCCTGGCTCCTGGCTCCTGGCTCCTGGCTCCTGGCTCCGGATCGGCTCAGCTCCAACCATTGCAGCCATCTGGGGAGTGAACCAGTGGATGGAAGACCTTTCTCTCTGTCTCTACCTCTCTCTGTAACTCTATCTTTCAAATAAATAAGATATATCTTTTTTTAAAAAAAAAAAAATGAAAGAAAGAAAACTGGTCCTACAAAGGAAGCCAGCTCTGAGATTGCCACTCGGTTCGGTGTTGCCTGGTGTGTGCTTCTCAGCAGAGCACGGCTGTGGTTCCATGGGCAGATCTGACCCGCGGTGGCTGCAGGGACTGAATGGCAAAAAAGATGACTGGTGACTGTGGCTAAACCCACCTTTTCCATCCCCCTGCCCCGCACACATTGCCCAGGTCTGCCCTCCCCAAGCCCCCCTGACAGTTCTACCACACTGGAGGACAGGCAGCCCACGAGTCACAGAAGGAAGCCAAGGAGAAGTCTTAAGGGCAATGATCATGTCTTGGAAGAAGGGGAAATTATAAAATAATAGCAGCTGACACCAAGAGTGGAGGATTCCCAGGAAGAAAACCGTGTATAAACATTTCTGGGGAAAGCAAGAGTAAAGGAAAATGCAAAGACAAAATAAAGAAATGGGAAATGTGCATGAATTGTTACAAGAACTATATTGGCTGTGGCAGGTGATTTGTGCTTGGGATGGTTAAGAGAAACCCAGAGAAGAGGGAGCACGTGTCCTCTGGAAGAAGCCCCATCGGATGTCCGATGTTCTGATGAGGTCTTCTCCACCTTTGCCTCCTGGTTCGCCCGTGAGGTGTTTGGGCAGCAAGTTCCCAGGCCGGCACACGGCTTCTCCGTTGTGTGCGTTCTATAGGGCACTGGCCTCGCAGATGGGAGAGCTCGGCACGGTGTGTGCCCCCTTCCTTTGGTCATCTTTCCATTTGCTCTTTTCCTCTCCTTCCCTCCTTTCTCTTCTGTTTTTCCTCTGCCACATCGAATGTGGCTGAATCCCAATACGGAAAGGAGAGTGTGGGAAGAGCTGTGCTGCAGGATTTCTCCAATAATAGCCTTGGCAGGTGATTTTTTTGCACATCCAGGCTGAGTCATCTTCCTATAACTGCGATCAGAGCCTGTATCCCTCCCAGGAGAAAAAACACTTATATTGACGTGTTTATGTTTTGGAATAATAATATTTGTCCATGTGAAAATATGTGCGATTCCTTTCTGCCACACCATATGGCTTATTACTATGCATAATCCAAACAGTGGCAGCTGCTGCCGAAAGCGCGAATGAGTATTCTTGAATTTCCACAGTCTCACTAGTTACCCACCAGAAACCTAATAGTGGTGCCTCCCGTTAATCCATTAACTTCTTCATTATTGTCTCAGAAGCTCATTTTTCTAGGCAATTCATTCTGCCCAGCAGAAAAGCTCTCTTTCAACCCTACCCCCACCCAACCGGTAGCCCTTCCACTTCAGGGATGTGGGCGTGTATGATCCAAAGCCGTTGGCAACCGAAGGTCTCAGTTTGGGTTTGGTTGGCAGATGACAGCTGCCAGAGAAATTTCAGTGAATGAAGCCACTGTGGCTTCCTCCACTGCTGAACCACATGGTGTATTTGGGGCTAATCAGACGCTAGTGGGCACGGAAGCAGTTCATGATTCCACCCCCTCTCCCCTTGGTGTTCCTTGGAGAGACTCTGGTATCATGGAAAACGTAGGGGATCACTGTCTATAGAACAGGTGAATGTAGCTTGCAGCAATCCTTGTGATTGAAAGTAGGAAGTGATTCGTGGACTAGGTGCTGGATGCTACTGTAGAAGCCACCATGAGCAACAGTGCAAATAGACCAATGTCATGGGGGTGAGGGAACATTTGGAAGGCGGGATCAGTTGTTCTGAGTCCTCCCAAAAGCTGGAGTTTCTGCAAAAACAAAAAATTCTTTATAGTGATTCTAAGCCTCACCATGGTAAACATGCAGACTGTTCAGAAAAAAAAAAAATCCTGTCTAAATGCCCCAAAATTTGAGCCAAAATGAGGGGATTTAGAAAAGTGCTTCAAATTGCCACTTCAGTTGGGTTAGTCATAAAATGACCTTACATTTGCATGGCAGATTTTCACATATGAAAATTACAAAACATCAGCTTTGAGGCTTTTGTTATGATTATCAGGTGGCACAAATCAATGGGCATTTGTGGGACTGGGAAATTCTGTCTGGCATTGCCTCGGCCTCTGCTGCCCACAAGGGGTATCCCCAACTCCCCCGTATCAGTTGTCTTCTTGCAGCCATTTGTCTCTTTCAGGTGTCTATTGGTCGGCCCTCTAAGTACCTGCAACTTTTATCACGAGTTATAATAGGGTGATTTATCAATGTCATGCATCTCACTCAGCAACACGAGAGCAACTCTAAGATATTATGGAGTTGGTCCACACCCCTGGCCTTTTAACTACACTCCTGCAATGCGAAGCGGTGTTTCTACCTCTATCATTCCAGAACTTGTCAACAGGTCCTGGGGGCAGCCGTAGCTTTGCCCTGCACTTTGCTGAGCCCCAGCCTTTGTCTGCAGGGTGTATGACATCACTGTTTCATAAGCTTCTTTTCTGTTTCCCAAAAATAATCTGAGAGCATCCCATGTCATTGTTTGTGGTTAAGAAGGGTGTGTGGACATGCGTACGCACCTCGCTCCTCTGGGTTTTTTTATTATTATTATTATTTGAAAGTCAGAGTTACTGAGAGGCAAGAAGCAGAGAGAGAGACAGAGAGAGAGAGAGAGAGAGTCTTCCATCTGCTGTTTCACTTCCCAGATGGCCACAGCAGCTGGAGCTGCACTGATCCGTAGCCAAGAGCTTCTTCCAGATCTCCCGTGCAGGTGTAGGGGCCCAAGCACTTGGGCCATCTTTTACTGCTTTCCCAGGCCCTAGAAGAGAGCTTTATCAGAAGTGAAGCAGCCAAGACTTGAGTCGGCACCCATGTGGGATGCCAGAACTGCAGGCAGCAGCTTTACCGGCTACATCATAGTGCCAGCCCCACCCCTGTGTTTCTTATACGCGAATCAGTCTGACCTAGGCTTAGTCAAGCTAAAATGTTATTTTAAGGCTAAATAGTCCTAATATATCTTCCTAATAGAGGCTGTCCATTCTTGCTTTTCCCCAATATGGAAAGTTCAGCCCTGACCATGCCCCAAACCTGACGAGCAGGGAACTAACTCTTGAGCAGTGACCAGTACACTATCCTAAACTTGGTGTCTGGTGCTGAGTCCCGGCCCCCTGTCTGCAGACCCACATCTGATTTTCTACCACACCCAGCCTGTGAGCATACATAAAATGCTGCCATTTCTGATCTAGGCTTAGATCTTCCAGCTCAAATACAGCTACCCCACGTCTGCCCCCTGGTGGTGCTGCGGAGCAAGCTCTACCCTTGTGTGCTCTGTTTCCCTGAGGCTCTGTAGCCAGAAATAGGCCGCATTATCATTTTCAGGTTCCCTGGGCACTTTTGCCTTTGGGAACCCTTTCCTCTATAACAAAAATATTTTGAATTATATTTCAAAATGGTGTCAGTGTAAAGATAAATTATATATGAAAACATCTTCTCTAACCTAAAAGCATTTTCTTCTGAATTTAATTTCTTTGAAAGAAGTTAATGCACTTTCCTAGGCCCCTAAAATATCATGGGTCCTACACTCTGCACCCAGAGCACCTGCTAGGTACGCCAGCCCCACGCTGGTAACACACCTACATGGCAAGCCCTACTGCCTTAGACCAATGTTGCCCACAGTTCAATCCTTTGCAAACCACATTGTAAAATTATATCATGTTGAATGAATGTCACCACTACTCATTTTCACCTAATTTTTCTTTAAATTTACCTCCTTTGAAATTTTGATCACTGTTATTTTTGAAAGGAAGTTCATGTCCCCAGCATATAGCACGTGTAACTTGCCCCACATAGAAAATACACATCAGTGTAAGTGAACATAAATATATTAGGCAACTTTTTTAAGTCCTTTTTGTTCATGTTCCACCTAACCAGTCATTTTGTGGTCCTCAGTCTCTCTTCTCCTCCACTAGATTCGTGGCGTGAGTGACCAGGTCGGTCATCAGCTCACAAGTGCTCCATCTGTTCAGAGATTTTTATTTGTCCACTGACACTGGTTACTATCCAGGTTCTGCTCCAAAGTAGATGAAGCCACTTGACCTGTGCAACTGAGTTAGCCTCCTGCCCATCGGCTGGACTTTCCCGGAAAACACAACTGGTGTTGCAACCCCACCTTACTATTTCCTCCAGAGGAGCACCATTCAGCACAGCCCTCGGTGCTGATGGAGATGTCCTGACCATGCACCTGCCAATGCAGCCCGGCCCCCACCCCGCACCTACCAGGTTCAAAAATGTGGCTAATAGGACCGAGGAACTAAGTGTTCCTTTTATCTGGGTTTACTTCACTGAGATTTAAAGTCAACAGCCACAAATGGCTAAGGCTACCCACTGAGATTTTAACCAATGACCACTCTTCTCGGTCCATCCCAGAAGTGTTCAGTTAAATTCTTTCCCCTTCCCCCAGGCCTGCCATGCCGCACAGCCGGCCAAGTTCAGTGGGGAGATGGATGAGACTTGGCTGTTGTCTCTGGGTGGAGGAATGGGACCACAGGAGACAAGAATAGAACTCAGAGACCTGCATACTGCAGGGAGCCCAAGAGATGTAGGAGAGGCAGGAACCAGAAATCAGGACATCAAAGTTAATTTCCTCCTGCTTTTCAGTTGTGCAACAGCACTAAAAAGCTAAACCATATAACATTTTATTTCCTGACCATGATCCTCTTGGTCTCTTTTAAGACAGCCATCAGTCAGCGTCAAACCTTAGGTAGTGTAAGCTATCTACCCACAGTTGTCATTAACCTGCCCAATCTAGAAACTGCACCGGAGCTTCAGTGTTCAAATGCAGGTAGCAGTTATACTGAGTCAGATTCAAGGGGAAAAGTAATACTTCCTCACACACTCCAGCATGGCCGCATGTCCCCGGGTGGCCTGTTAGTAACAACCCTCCCCTGGGAGGCTCACGCAGGGCTGACCACCATCCGTTCCCACCTCATCTCACCCCTGCCTCCTTTCCAGCCGGAACCCCACTTTTTATGGACTGCAACCTCTTATGGGAGAACACGAACTCAAGGACAGCAGTGCTGTGTGAGGCTCTCAGAAGAGGAGAGAAAAGTTGATTATTGAACCCAATTGTGGAATTCCATTTCCCTTCCCCCTTCCTGCTGTTGGAGGGTCCATGACGTAATACTTACCAATATGACGCTAAGAGGAGTCTGCTAAAGATCTTCTAGAAAAACTTCCCGACAGACAAAGAGACTTAAAAGAGATGATCCCTCTTCCTCCCCCTGCAGTGCTGGGTCTACCACAGAAGCCAGAAGCTGCAGCAGCCATCTTTCACCCTTGAAGTCCAAGGGTGACGTGCTGGATGGCAGGGAGGAGGGGCACATGTGGTAGCATACTGGAGCAAAACTGATTGTACGGTAGAACAAATGCTGGAACAACCTGGACCTCATGTTTCTGAAATGATAAACCTCCCAGTGGGTGGAGCCATTTGGATTCAGAGGTTCTATTAGTAGCTGAAGTCATCATTATTAAGAGAATCCTTCCAAAAGTTCATGGAGAATGCGATGTAAAAAGTGAGTTCTGTTTTGTTGCAAAACTTTTGGAAGTCCTGCATAGCTCTTTCATAATATGCAGTTTCCAGGAGCTGTTTGAAGACTCCTTGCATAAAATATATTGATTGCCTCTAACTTGACTTCCAATTGTACTCCCCTGGGGCTGGCATTGTGGCATAGTAGGTAAAGCCTCTGCCTGGGATGCCAGTATCTCACATAGGAACCGGTTCAAGTCCCAGCTGCTCCACTTCTGATCCAGCTCTCTGCTGATATACCTGGGAAAGCAACTGGAAAATGGCTGAAGTGCTTGGGCCCCTGTACCCATGAGGGAGACCTGGAAGAAGCTCCTGGGTCCTGGCTTTAGGCTGGCCCAACCCTGGTTGTTGCAGGCAACTGGGGAGTGAACCAGCAGATGGAAACTCTCTCTCTCTCTCTCTCTCTCTCTGAAATCTGCCTTTCAAATAAATAAAATAAATCTTTAAAAAAAAATTGACTCCCCTACAAAAATGACCAGGTTTTCCTGCCTTTTCTAATACAGCTTGTTATTTTATTTCCGGATGCCTCTCTGTTATGAAACCAGACTTTGCCTATTTCTTTGTCTTTGGCATGAACATAAAGGACCAGATGACTGCTTTTACCCACCATCAGGAAATGGACTGAATGCAGTTGATAACAAAAATAAATCCTAAATAGCAAATTATAAATAGTGGTAATAAGGCCATTTGCTTCATTGCCTTTAATTACCCGTATAAAATGCAGGAGGGTTTTTTTCTTTTTTTTTTCTTTTTTTTTTTTTGCATGTTTAAGAAACACAGTCTTTTTCTGCTGAGCTTGGAGTATTGAACGCTTATTTAATGGGCACAATTCCGTCTCCATTGTGGAGAAGGTACAAAGAGTGGTAGCTTTCACCCCAAAGCAGAAGCCCTGCAGGGAGTCTGGCTTGGCTAATGTACGTATTGATGCGCATGTGCATTTCCCATTAATACTAATAGGCCCTAATGTGAATTATAAATCACCTGAATTTTGATCCAGTGTGAATCTGATGCTGGATGATTCGAGAGGAGCTCACAAAGTCCATTTGTCTGGGAGCAATTCCTTCGGAAGCCGAGCTCCTTGTCTGCGACTGAAATATTAATCAGAGGCTGTTTCTTCCTGCTCCCCTCTCGTCCCCTCCCCCCCATCATCCTGAGAGATGAAATAGCCACATCTACGTGGCCATGTGCTCCTGGCCATGTAAAAAATGAGGTTATAGTGAATGAAATACAAAAGGAATGGACAAAAAAAAAAAAAAAAAAAAACGAGGAATCAAGAGAGATTTTCTTTTTCGTGGGGGGGGGGGGGGGGCATGTGCAGGGCCTGGCTGAATTTAGTGCACCTGTTCCTGAATGGGGGCCGGCGTGCAGGGCACACAGCCCACACGTGAGGGATCTTTGCACCCTCCTCCAGCAGCCTGCCTCTTTCTGTCTCTCAAGCCGCCAGCACAGCATTTCCGACCATCAGCATCCGTGGGGGGAGACTACATCCCAACCCCTCTCAGGACGGTTGTCAGCCTGTGTGCCTGGCTCCCTCCCTCTTCCAGGCCAGGGTTTCCAGCCGCCTCCAGCTTCAGCGCCTTCTCCTCTCTGATGGCCCCTCTCACGTGGCTTCTCATCACAGTTGATTGCTCTTGGAGGCTGTCTTAGGTTTTACTCTGTAATAGGCAAAAAAAGAAAAAGTGCACTCTAAGAAAAAGAACGCACGCAGTACTTTCCCCCGATGCTTCTTTCAGAGATAACAAAAATAAGCAACCGACAGAAATGGAAATGCAGATGCCAGGCAGAAAGCCTATAGAATCTTCACGCACTGCTAGACCATCTCTCGGAATGATGAAAAATGAGCACAGGAAGTGGCCTGTGGCAGCACTTCGGTAGTGTTCTGCCCAGGAACCGTGGCTTTCCTTGGCTAGCAAAGCCCTGGCACCCGGATGTGCCACATGGGCATGGCAAATTCTCAAAGGACTTCTGCCCCTTTCATACAAATGGGAATTAGGGCTCATTGAAGACACCACAGGGGCCAGTGTTGTGGCAAAGCAAATAAAGCCACTGCCTGCGATGTCAGCATCCCACGTGGATGCTTGTTTGTGTCCTGGCTGCTCCACTTCTGATCCCACTCTGTCTTTCCTGGGAAAGGCAGTGGAAGATGGCCCAAGTGTTTGAGGGCCTGCCACCCATGGAGGAGACTTGCATGAATCTCCTGGCTCCTGGCTTCAGCCTGGCCCAACACTGGCCATTGCAGCCATCTTGGAAGTGAACCAGCAGATGGAACATCTCTCTCTTCCTCCTTTCCTCCCTCTCTCCTTCCCTCCCTCCCTCTGTGTAACTCTGACTTTAAAATAAATAAGTCTTTTTTAAAAGAATAAAAAAGAAAATTCTGCAAAAGCAGAATCAGTGCTTTCCAGATGAATAAGTTGGAAGTCATTTGATTCCTTCTCTATTCCAAGAGAGTAGGGGTGATGAAGTAGAGTTACTGGAGTAGGCTTTTAAATCCAACATGTCTTAATTCCCCCAAAACCATGTGAAACTCTCCATGAATCCTGGGGTCTACAAAACCTTTCAGAATTAATATAGACATTATAGTCCACACGAACCCAAGAGAATGTTAGGAATAAATTAAACTTTAATTAATAATAATTGAGGGGGCAGGTGTGTGATGTAGCGATTAAGATGCCAGCTAGGATTCCTGCATCCCTATAGGAGTACCTGGGTTCAATACCCAGCTCTGGCTCCTGACTCCAGCTTCCTGCTAAGGCAGACCCCAGGAGGCTGCAGTGACCGCTTAGGGAGTTGGGTCCCTGCCACTCACACAGGAAACCTGAATGGTGTTCCTAGCTCCCAGCTTCAACTTCAGCCCAGCCTTGGCCATTGCTGGCATGTGGGGAGTGGACAGAAGCTTGCTTTTGCTGTCCCTCCCTCCCTCCCTCCACCTGTTCCCATACACACACACTTTGTGTGTGTTTGTATCTGTCTGTCTGTCCCTCTTACCCTCAAGTAAGTCAATGAAGCTGGTGCTGATGCCAAGGGAGGGTAAATGTGGGGACAAAGCAGAATTGGTGACTCACTGAAGACTAAGAATTAGGACCTTGCGGGTGGGAGAAAATAGGTCTCAACAAACAGTTGTTAAGAAAAGATAGGTCTATAGTTGCTTATTCTCAGTGCTATGTCCAAGATGCCTTGAAAAGTGAACATTTCTGGTGGTAAAACCTGAGTAGACATAGGCCGTTTGTATTCTGGACTCATCTCTCTCATTATGACTGGTAAGAGTTTTACTACAGTAATACTCAGATGTTTGGTAATGGATGATGCTGGTGGATTAAATAATATAAAGATACTTCAAAAAGTTCGTGAAGGGGTGAGCATCGTGGCACAGCAGGCTAAGCTGCCATTTGGGACACCTGTACCCCGTATGAGAATGCTGGCGGGAGTCCTGCTTACTCCACTTCAGGTCCAGTTTCCCGCTAATATGCCTAGAAGGCAGCAGAAGACGACTCAAGTGCTTGGGTTCCTGCCACCCCTGTGGGCGGCCTGAGTGTAGTTCCTGGCTCCGGACTTCTGTCTGGCCTAGCTGCAGCTGTACGGGCATTCAGGCAGCGAACCCGTGGGTGGAAGAGCTTGCTCTCTCTCCTTTCTTTCTTTCTCTCTCTCTCTTTCTCTCTCTGCATTTCAAATAAAAAAAAAAAAAACTTTTTTAAAGTTAATGAAAAGTAGATTTAAAATATAAGTTTAGAAGCAAGTAGTTAGGCCGGTAGCTAAGACACTGGCTAACATGCCCATGGTCCGCATCGGAGTACCTGGCTTTGGCACCCGGCTCTGGCTCCTGGCTTCCGAATCTTTCTAACACCAAACATGGAAGGCAGCAGTGATGGTTCAGGTAGTGAGACAGGGGCTCCCAGACTGCTGCAGGGAAGTTTCTGGAAGGGCATTAAAGGAGGAAGAGACCAAACACTTATTCATTTATTTATTTATTTGACAGGCAGAGTGGACAGTGAGAGAGAGAGAGACAGAGAGAAAGGTCTTCCTTTTTGCCGTTAGTTCACCCTCCAATGGCCGCCACGGCCAGTGCGCTGCGGCCAGCGCACTGCGCTGATCCGAAGGCAGGAGCCAGGTACTTCTCCTGGTCTCCCATGCGGGTGCAGGGCCCAAGCACTTGGGCCATCCTCCACTGCACTCCCGGGCCATAACAGAGAGCTGGCCTGGAAGAGGGGCAGCCGGGACAGAATCCGGCGCCTCCACCGGGACTAGAACCCGGTGTGCCGGCACCACAAGGCGGAGGATTAGCCTATTGAGCTGCAGCACCAGCCCAAGACCAAACACTTATTGAGGCAGTGATATGGTATGATATGATATGATATGATATGATATCGCACATATTCCTAACTGTAGCACATATTTTATATTCTGTCGCACATACTCCTAGCCATAGTCCTGGTTCCCATTTCACAGCCAAGACCAGAAATTGCAAAGTAAGTCACCAGAAATTGCAGTGTGTGGAAGAGCTGCAAAGCACCTTCTCCATGTCTTCCATGCTCTTTCCACGATTCCACAAGATCCCCGTGGCCAGGCGGGTCATGACTGCCGCCAGGCCTCCGTAAGTGTTGCCTTCAGCCGTCCCTTCGATGCCGGAGCCCACATTCCTTCTCTGGGGACACTCGGGAATGAGGAAGACAGGCCGGGAGTGCTGGCCTCGAGAGGGCTGGCAGCGTCACTGTCAGGCACACCTGAGCGGAACTGAGGAATGTCCCCTCTCATCTCCAAGAGAAGCATTCTCTACCCAGTGAACACCCACGTCACCCGGAGTAGTAGTCATAACTCCTCGAGAATAGGCTAGAGCACAGACAGCCCTGGGGCAGTGCGCTGTGGCAAGAAAAGTGGGGAGAACTCAGGACAAAGCCAAAGAAAAGAGAAATCTTAGCCACGCAGAGCACCTGCAAGAGAGAGGCCACGGGGTTAAGCAGCACACAGTTCAAATGAGCGCAAAGGTAGGAGCAGCACACCCCGGGGGGACAGGCTCACCGATGCCTGGAGGGGGCAAATGTGGGGACAACCCAGCCGTGGGGACTCAGCGATGACTAAGAATTAAGGCCTCAGGGATGAGAGAAAGTAGACCTCAACCAGCATGGTTGCGACAAGATCTGGATTGTTCTCAGCTCCCAGCTGCTGCTTGGTCCTGTCCTGGCCATTGCAGGCATTTGGGGAATGAACCAGCAGATGGGGAGGGAGGGGTCCTCTGTCTCTCTCTCTTTCTCTCTTTCTCTTTCTCTCTCTCTCTCTCTCCCTCCCTCCCTCTCTCCCTCTCTCCCTCTCTCTCTCTCTCTCTCTCTCTCTCTCTCTGTCTCTCTCTCCCCCTCCTTCTCACTCTCCCCCTCTCTCCCTCTCCCCTTCTGTCACTCTCTGTCATTGTCATCATCTTCTTTGTCATCGTCTTCTCTCTCTCCATCCCCCTACCCCCATCTCTGTCTTCTTGCCTTGCAAATGAGTTTTTTAAATGTTTTTTTAAAGCCTGCTATCTTTTTTCAAAAAAATATTTAATTATTTTATTTGAAAGAGTTACAAAGAGGCAGAGGCAGAGAGAAAGAGAGAGAGGTCTTCTGTCTGCTTGTTCTCTCCCCAAATGGCCACAGTGGCCAGAGATGCAGCAATCTGAAGCCAGGAACCTGAAGCTTCTGCCAGGTCTCCCATACCAGTACAGGGGCCCAAGCACTTGGTCCATCTTCCACTGCTTTCCCAGGCTGTAGCAGAGAGCTGGATTGGAAGTGGAGCAGCCGGGACTCGAACCGGCACCCGTCTGGGATGCGGGCACTGCAGACAGCAGCTTTACCAGCTATACCACAGCACTGGCCTCAATGTTTTAATAATATAAAAGCTTATTTTGGTGAAAAAAATTGAAATCCATGCATAGGTTCTTCATAATAGGCTTTTTTCTTTCGTAGTACAAATATATTTATGTAATCTCAAAGCTTGGATTTTGAAACACATCCGTTCCAAAGGTTTCAGACGGGGGACTGTGTCATGTACTTACTTCTCTATTATCTCATTGAATTCACAAAAGTCTCAAGATGCAGGTTTGAATTTCCCCTTTTTGCAGGTAAAAAAAAAAATAGGACAAAGAGGCATTTATTTAACCAAGGTCCCACAGCCTATAGACAGCAACAGTGTAAGGCATGAGCTCAAAATATTTAAGCCCAGTTCCTGTGCCTGTGCCACACACTGTGCTGATGGGGACAGTAGGACAGCAAGTGCTGGCGGCTCCGGGGGACCGAACGCAGGCAAACTTCTGAGGAGAGCTCAGGAAACTCCGTGCCATGCCCCCTACACCTCCTCCCGGTTGATCTGATGTCTATAAAAATGAAACAGCCACTAAGCTTGAGCGCCTGTCAGCAGGGAGTTCTAGAAATGCCGAGTTGAAGAAGTGGAGGGTTTCTTTTCAATGCTGTTGTCTTCCAGACACAAGGGAAGACCTTGAGAGTTCCAGGTTCCTCTGTGAAAGCTGTGAGCCCTCGCCACAGGAGAGGGAGAGAGACCCCCCCCACACACACACACACCTGGCGAAGCCCTGCGCTGTTTCAGAGGATCTCATCCACAAGTTCCAGATTAAGAATCTCTGCTCGCAACTCTTGGGGGATAAGTAGGTTTTCCAAGACAAAATGAATCGCAATGTTCAATTTTAAATAGGGACCATGTCAATGAATATAATTCAGTGATCCAATCCATTTGGAATTGATATAGAAGCCTAGAATTCTCCGGCAACCACATGTGCATGTAGGTGTGCGTGTGTGTGTGTTGGGAGAAGATGGTGGGGTGGGGGCAGAGGTGGGTAGAGGGGATCATTCTGTCCTCTGAACAAAATTATCTATGCAGGTATTATTATTAAGCCCTTCCGGTTTTGTCAACCTCTCTGCTTGCATAAGCAGCTAGCAAGTCAGTCCTGACAGCCAGGATCACAAGAGGCGTCATGTTTAGTTCCAGGATCTCATAATTACGCCTTGTTTAGGTGGGCATGGAGACGTTGGATTCCCTAGACAGATTTTTCTTTTTGTCATCTGCAATAATAAAACCTGCAAACCACTGTCAAGGCCCAAGTGTAAGGAATCTGCAGCTGGCACCGGAACTGTCTCATTTGTTTTCCCTGCTCTTTTGACTTAGTAGAGGGCTCAAACCATTGTTTTCTAACAACTCAGTGTTTCCGAGTCTTTTATGTCCCTGGTTTGATAGTTATAATAACCTGCTCCCAAGAGTGTAAAACTGGAAGTGACGACTAGAAGTGTGTTTGTCATTAGCCAGCCCAGAAGACAGGTCCTTCTCAGGAACTCAGAAAGTGGCTGATGGCAGCTTTTGTCTTTTTACATGATTACTTTTATGACAGTTCTGTCACTCCACACCAAACACAGTAGAGTTGGGCTGGCTTCTCTCTGACGGGGGTATCCATGGCTCGTGACACTGGGCCGAGATCCGTCTCTGATTTGTTCATTTGATAATTGATAGAAACTGATGGTGCATGCATTCTGCTATGAAGTTAAAACATAGGCATTCGTGTGAGATGCTTGGATTCCCCCCTCCCACATATTCATATAGGAGAGTGAATGAGAAATGCAGTTTTAGCAAAAATGGGTAGGCTCTTGGGCTCTGAAGTGCATCCAAACTGGGTTTGGTTCTTGAATTCATCACTTCACAGCTAAGTGACTGTGCACAAAATACTTCCCTTCTATAGTCCTTGTTTTCTGCAGGTGAAAAGTAGTATTACTCCCAAAGAGAGGTTTTAAGGACTAGTGGAGACAGTGCGTGCCCAGCCCTCAGCGCTGTGTCTGCTTTAATAGTGTTTGCTGGCGTTCGCATTATCTATCAGGTTAATAGTGTTTTCCCAGCTCTCTTCTCACACAAGATCCATCTCCAGCACTGTTTGGGCCTAAATCAAGTAAGTCCCAAGATATGTCAAGGTGCATATTTGGTGTTTCTCCCCGTTCCAGGATATCAGAGAAAAGGCAGTGCCCGGATGCAGGAAGGGAAGAGGATTCTCTTGTAACTATAGTCCTTTGCATCAGAGGTGAACTTTCAAGGCTGCATTATAAACAGATTTCTTTTTTATTTACTGTATGAGGATGTTGCAAGGAGTTTATGGAAAATGGAATGAACAGATGAGTTTATTTTTGTTAAAAACAATGTTGAAATCCATACTTAGTTTTTCCCTCGTAGGCGTTTTCCATGAACATTTGCAAGACCCCTTATAGCAACCTGCAGGGGCTCCATGTGCTTCTGCTAGACAGGAGGCACTGATCACACTCATTGCACCTGTTCGTCTCCTGGTCAATGTCCGCCTCTGCCTAGACCCAGTGGGCCTCACTGGTGGAAAGACTCAGAACACCTTTCCCAGAACAAAGCATTCTAGGGAGTCAGTGGGCCCATCCCAGAGATGCCTGGGTTTTCTGGAATCACCATGAGGACCTGGCAGGCCATCACCAGGCTCTGCTGAGTTGGGCTGTGGTCCCCGGGGGCTTGTGCCCAGACAGAGGCAGGCTCTCTTGAAAAGGGCTCCTGGCCTGGCTTTAAGATTCTGTCTAAAGTCACTGTGAGCCTAAAACCACAAGTCTTATTCCAGATGAAATCCAATAAATGTCTGGGATAAAAAAAGACATCCTACTTAGAAAACAGTAGGAAACCCAGTCAATATACCTCCAAGTTTGACCAAAGTGTGCAAATCTTCACTTCTTGGGAAATTTTTAAAATGTGCATCATACTGACAAAAACGTTCCAGCAGAAGAGACATTGATGAGACTCATTGTGCTTAAATCATCATACGTATGGCTTCTGCAGTTTGGCCTGGCAAAAGCAAATGCCGTGGGTTGCTTCTGTTTGGGATGGGGCTCAGGAGAGGCGCGGCTGTCCTCATGAGGATGGTCTAGTCACTACCAGGTTGCCTTCCATGTGGCTGCCAATGAGGAAACTTGTGTTAGGTTAAAATACTTAACAGTGAGATTCTCAGGAATAAATAGCCCCGTGCAAGCTATCAGAGAGTGGCATGTGGATGACTCTGTGATTTTGATTACTGCCAGTGACGAGTTATGGCCTGGTTCTGTTGTATCCACTTACAGAGCACACCCGGAGTTGTGCACAGCACTCCAGTTGTGCAATGACACAGAATGGGAAGAACTGGAAGAAAATACCCAACTCAAACAGCAACAACCACCCTTTCCTGACAGATCTGTAACCACCAATACCTTCTAATATGCAACTATGGCCAGGAAGCTTCTAGAATGTGGGTAACCTGGGGGAGTCGCAGATTCTCCCCCCAGATGTATTTCACTACTCTTTTTTTATTGTTGTTGTTTCCTGTGCTTGTATAAATGCAGTTCTTAGTATTTATTTGCTTGGTTAACTTTTTATTATTCTAAGATTTGTGACTAGAGAGAAAAAATATGAAGTATATTGAATTTTACTGACAGTGGCAAATGCTATTATAATACCAGGACCAAAAGCAAAAACAGTGGGCTGGAGTCAGAGTGTGTAGGTTTACTTGTGTACCATTTAAGGAGATGGCTGTACCCCAGGCAGTGCCCAGTAGTGCAGAGAAAGAGGTCAGGATGCCAGCCCTGGATCCGACCTCCTGAGGCAGTGTATGTCTTCTGTGGCCTCATTTGGCCCCTGAATATCCCTCATATATGTCACAAAGATGATGGGAAAATCCTGCGGAGCACGGTTAGGAAATGAGTGGAATCCTCTGTGACAAAGCATTGGCTTGTACTAGCTGGCACGGAGTCCACACTGCCCCTCATCCACCTCCCAGCCTCACCTGACACTGCATACCTGTCTTCAGGACTCGGGAGCAGACCACCGTGCCCCTTCAGACAACTTTCTGAGCCTCCCAGTGCCTTGTCTGTATCATGGGGATAATTACATTCCTAGCACAGGATTGTTGTAAGGAGTTTTTTTAAAGATTTATTTCATTTTATTTGAAAGGCAGAATAATAAAGATGGAGAGAGAGAGAGAGAGAGCAAGAGAGAGAGAGAGAGCTAGTTTTCTATCTGCTTCCTTACTCCCCAAATAGCTACAACAGCCAGGGCTGGGCCAGACCACTCTCTCTAGGCCTCCCACTTGGCTATCAAGAGCCCAGGCACTAAGGCCATCCTCCACTGCTTTCCCAGGTACGCTAGCAGGGGCAGCAGGGGGCTGGATCAGAAGTCAAGTAGCCGGGACTTGAACTGGTGCTCATATGGGATGCCGGTGTTGCAGGCAGCACCTTAACCTGCTGTGCCACAAAGCTGACCCAAGGGTTTTTAAAATCTAGACAGGAATAATAGTATTTGGCATGTGCTGTTGTGCTCATTCAGTGACATCCAATGCCCGAGTATAAGTTATCAAAGGACAGGGCTTTGCCAAATTGCCATTTCTCATCCTCACAGTAGCCCATGAAGCTACTATTGTAGCATTCCAGTCCCCATTGTACAGACCAGAAAACTGAGTGCTGTATGAGACCATCCAGCATGTGTTGGAAGCAGAGTTCCATGCAGATCCACCTATGCTAAAGTCTGCTGCCCAAGAGACCATGTAAACCTGTGTCCTCTCAGGCAGTGGCATGGGCAGGTCCAACATGCCAAGATGCTTCCAGGGCAACCCAGCACCCTCTCTTGTCCCTGAGGCAACCCATCCAGGCTCTAGGGCACTTGTGGCTCAGGCAGCCCCCCATTCCCAGGCTGCAAAGCACCCCAGCACCCTCATTTGCAAGCCAGATCCAGGGCTAAGTGTCGCGGCACCGTCAAGAGAGCACTGCACACGCTCTGCTTAAAAGTCAAGCACTTTTGAAAACATCTGCTTGAAATTGTGTGCCACTGATTGAGAGCAAAAACAAACTCAGCTGCCAAGCAACAGGGGAGGGAGGAAAGGGGACAAAGAACTAGTGACAAACAAATAGTTAGCCCAGCGCTACAGAAGGTCACAATCAGAGCCCGCCCAAAAAAAAAAAAAAAAGCCCAATGTAAGGTGGGACAAGAGAGGTTTTGCCAGAGACATTTTATGTTCCAACATGAAAACTATGAAACTGTTCTTTTCTTATTGAATGGCACAGATCTACAGGCCTAGAGGGAAATCCCACTAATATGTTAGTTCTGTCCCAGCCCTGCCATCCCCCTGCATCTGAGTGCACAAGTACTTGACGCCCAACCAAGAGTTCAGTGGCTGTGCTCTCCTCACCTCCCTGGCCTGGCAGGGGGAGGGCTGGTGCTGGCACCTTGGAGGGAAACTTCCTCCTCCTGCCCAGCACCTGTGCAGGTTCAGAAAGCAGATTCTTGCTGGCGGTACTTTTGGTAGAAGCTCTGCTCCAGGCTTTGCCTGTAACACAGCTGGTAAGAGGCACAGCAGGGACTTCAATCCATGCAGCTTGGAATCTACGCCCACCCCCACCCCAACTTCTCCTGCTTCTTTGTGACACTCATCTGACCATGATTAGCATGCCTGCCTCAGAAAGCACATATCTTTTAAATTCTTAAAATGTATTTGAGCCAGCACCGCGGCTCACTAGGCTAATCCTCCGCCTTGCGGCACCGGCACACCGGGTTCTAGTCCCGGTTGGGGCGCCAGATTCTGTCCCGGTTGCCCCTCTTCCAGGCCAGCTCTCTGCTGTGGCCAGGGAGTGCAGTGGAGGATGGCCCAAGTGCTTGGGCCCTGCACCCCATGGGAGACCAGGAAAAGCACCTGGCTCCTGGCTTTGGATCAGCGCAATGCGCTGGCCGCAGCGCGCCGGCCGCGGCGGCCATTGGAGGGTGAACCAATGGCAAAAGGAAGACCTTTCTCTCTCTCTCTCTCACTGTCCACTCTGCCTGTCAACACACACACACAAAAAAATGTATTTGAAAGGCAGAGAGAAAGAGTGAGACAGAGAGCTCCCAAATGCTCTCAACAGCCAGAGTTGAGCCAGGCTGAAGGCAGGAGCCAGGAACTCAGTCTGGGTCTCCCACAGGGGCAGCAGAGACCCAACCACTAGAGCCATCACCTGCTGTCCTGCAGGCTGTGCGTTAGCAGGAAGCTGGAATTGGGAGCAGAGCCCAGGACACAAACGTAGGGACTGCGACATGAGATGTGGGTACCTCCAGTGGAATCTTAACCACTACTCAAAACACCCACTGGGCCGGCGCCGCAGCTCACTAGGCTAATCCTCCGCCTAGCGGCGCCGGCACACCGGGTTCTAGTCCCGGTCGGGGCGCCGGATTCTGTCCCGGTTGCCCCTCTTCCAGGCCAGCCCTCTGCTGTGGCCAGGGAGTGCAGTGGAGGATGGCCCAAGTGCTTGGGCCCTGCACCCCATGGGAGACCAGGAAAAGCACCTGGCTCCTGGCTCCTGCCATCGGATCGGTGCGGTGCGCCGGCCGCAGCGCGGCGGCCGCGGCGGCCATTGGAGGGTGAACCAACGGCAAAGGAAGACCTTTCTCTCTGTCTCTCTCTCTCACTGTCCACTCTGCCTGTCAAAAAAAAAAAAAAAAAAAAAAAAAACAAAACACCCACCCCAGAAAGCACTATTTATCCTGCCCTGAAAGAATTCTTCATTTTTGTAAAGTCTGCCACATCCCCCTCTGTAGCAATCAGCTTTGGGTTACTATGATGAAAGACCTAAGGCACGCTCTTTACAAATAAAAGAGGTTTATCGCCAACATGGTTTGGGACGTTCGAGGGCGTGGCACTGACTTCAGCTCAATTCCGGTGAGATCCCTCTCAATGATGTCATGTCAAAGTGGAGAGCAGTGACGGGCATGCATGCGGGAGGAAATGGTTACGTCTCAGTACAAGAGGCCAAAGAGAGACTGGATGGGACCAGCCTCAGACTCCTCTCACAATCCTCATGTGAGAGTTAATCAAGATTCCAGGAGAAATACCTTGCTCCCTTTAGATTGCAGGCTCCCAGTGGACTTAAGGATCTCCTATGAGACCCCACCATGGACAGGTCCGTCTCTAAACCTCCAGTGCATCCACTGAGGGGCCCCCAAACCATAGCAACCTGCCAGCCTCAAATGAACGTACCTTAGAGACTCAGAACTGAAGTTGCGTCGTCAGGATCAGCCTGACAATTCATGGAGGTGTTGAGGCAGGAAGAAAGGCTTATGTGAGAAGACCTCTTGTGTGTCTGTGTGTGTGTGTGTGTATTATTTCAGGTATATAGACTTCATGCATTTCATATATACAAGTATACAAGCATAGTGGTTCTTCCCACCCCACCCTTCCTCCCGCCCACGCCCACCATTCTTCCTGTGAGCAGGAACTCAGGCTCAGGGGCGTCATGACAGGCCAAGCTTGGCACTGGTTACACAACCAGTGTTCAGAGCATTCCCATGCAAGGTCAGATGGAGAAGCAGCTTTCTAGGAACCAAAGAGCCCGCCACCTTTTATCTCGCAAAGCCTTCTTTGGCCCACTGAGCATCTCTCCTTTGTAGAGATTCCACGAGCCCCTTTCCCTCTGTTTCCTGATCTTATTATTTCTTCCCCAAGCTTGGTGGTAGCCTGGTGGATCTCCTTGTTTCCTCTTGTGTTTTTTCATGTGCTCTGCACACAAACATCTGACCACCTGTTCCCCCTAATCAAGAGAGTCCAGAACTCCCCTTTGTCCATGAGAACAAGGTTCAGATTCTTTCTCCTCGAGTTGTTATGCCGCGGTGACCTAATCCCTACCCAGCTGCATGAGTGATCTGCTCCAAACTAGTCTTTCCCTAATCCCTCCCAAGTCTCCTAAGATAATTCACGGTTGTCACCTGACACCCCCTCAACCGATACCCCTTAGGTGCAGGCAAGATGTGCCCTGTCCCCTAGCTCCACACTTTAGAGGACCCTGCTCTGACCTTGGACAACCTTCCACCTGGGGTGAAAAATGGACAAAGTCAAGGGGGTGTGTCCACTCTGAGTCCACATCCTTCCATTTACACTATACTTGGGGTACCTGGGACCCAGAACTCTCATACTCCCCACTTTGGTGACTTTGGAAGACTGTGCATCCATCAAAATATCATGTTCCAATCTCAGGGCCATTTGTAGTGAGTTTCCTTCTCTCCTAAGCATCTAAAGTGGTTCGAGGCATGTGCCATCGCCGGGAGAATTGAGAAGGTAGTCACTCAGGTCATTTCCTGTATTGTGTAGGTCACTCCCTCTGACAGATGGGTAGATGATGGTATTACCCTGGAATAGAGTCAGAAGCATATTTGGAGAAAGATAAGATGTTGCTCAGTTTTCATCATACGGAGTTTGAAGTGAGGAGTAAGCTCTGGAAAAGAGAGAGGGAGATCAACATGTAAGGATGAGTTGATGCCAAGGGCACAGAAACACAGAAAAGATGCATGAGAGAGCACTGGGAGGAAGCCTCATTATTTAAACCTTATTTTAAACTTGCAGGTTAAGAGGGTAGGCTGAGTCTGCAGGTCTCAGGAGAGATGTAGCAGAAGAGAGAGAAGTTTTCGATGTCTCAGCACAGAGTGGTGCAAGGCATGGAGGAAGCGTGAGGGGTTTCAAGAAGAAAAGGATGGTCAGTAGGGGCACCCATAGAAAAAATGAAACAGGGAGTGGACAGAAACATGCACGTGGGGCTGGCATCTAGGTCTGAGAAGTATCTCCAGTAGTTCTTATTTTGAAGTCAAGTTCACTTGTTTTAATCTGTTTGTACTGCTGCTACAAAATACCACAATATATAACGAACAGGAACTTGTGCCTCACAGTTCTGGAGCCTGAACTGTCCAAAACCAAGGTGTCCACACATCTGATGTCTGGCGAGAGCGCCATCTCTGCTTCCAAGGGGGGGTCTGGAACTCTGTGTCGTCCCGTGGTAGGAGGCATGCAAGGGAAGGGGAATGAGCACTGTGTCCTCACGTGGAGGGAGGGCAGGAGAGCCTTAGCTGGCTCCCTCCAGCCCTTGGGTAAGGCACTGATTCGTCTGTGACGCCTTCACGACAAAATCACCTTCCAAAGCCCCCACTTCCTCACACCGCCAGGATAGGAATTAAGTTCCCACCTGAATTTTGGAGGGGCTGCATTCCAATCATAGCAGTGTTCTTTCATCCCCACCACTACAGTCATTTCAGTGGTTAGACAGGGAAAGGAGCACCACTCATTTCAGTGGTTAGATAGAGGAAGGAGAAGTGCATGACACAATGATATCAGAAGTGATTTTTCAAAGTCTCTGTAGGCAGAGTTACCGTGAGAGATTATGATGGATGCTCCACTCATCAGAACTACAACATCCGTGCTGTGGTTAGCCTTTTAATCGTGGCCGATGGATCCTGTTTCCAATACACCATTTCTGTGTAGTTCACCATTAAAACAAAATCCCTCTCCCCCCGCCCCCCAGTGATGTGAATTTAATTTATTGCCATTTATTAAAGCTACTTCCTGGGACTTGAAAATGCTTTCTAAATGTTCATTTCATTTTTACATTCCCAATCCATTCCATTCAACACGCCTTACTGCAGATTGAATTGCTTGCTAAATTTGAAAGAGATCAATAAATAGCAGCAGAAACTACAGGAGGTCATTTAATTTTTTTTTTATTAACAGACCCAATAAATCTAAGCCTATTTTCTTCAAATAAATCAGCTGGAAATAAAAAAATTGCTTCTGGGCAATTTACAAGGTTAAATCTAAAAATAAAATTTTACTTTCGTTTGCGACTGGTATTAACATGACAAAGCCTCAGCAGAGCTTGCTTGGGACTGAATTTATGTCCTCCATTTGTGCAAATATCTTATGCATAGCTGCGTGTAAGAAAGCAAAGTAGAACAAAGTGAAACTGAAAATACAGTCAGAAAGAAGCCCTCTGTAGTTAAGGGTTTGGGGGTGCATATGATCATTTGGGTTTTGACGCACCATTTTTCTAGGAGTGCTTCATTTTGAAAGTGACATGGCTCCTGTAGAATCCACTGTGGCCACATATAGCAGGCAGATAGAGCCTGTAACGTCTGAGGCTGATTTGATTTGATTTCATCCAGACGCGCTGTGATATTACTTCGGCAACAAGCCAGAGCCTAATTTTCCCTTTGGTGAGCTGGGGTGGTTATGAACAGTGATTAATTGGCTAATTAGAATTTCAAAGGGCAGCGAAAACAGTGGTGAACAGAAGGAAGCGACAGAAGAAGTTCAAGTCCATTACAACCCCTCCCAGTGACTGAGCCTTCCCATCCCCTGTATCTTTTCTCTGCTGGACTCCTTTCCCTTAGGGTCTCCAAGCCTACCTCTGCCTCTCCCTTGCCTGCGTACTATTTCTCTCTCTCTTTTCTTTCTTTCTTTCTTTCTTTCTTTCTTTCTTTCTTTCTTTCTTTCTTTCTTTCTTTCTTTCTTTCTTTCTTTCTTTCTCCACTCTCTTTCTTTACATCTTTATTCTCCATAAAATGAACCTGAAAAGTATTCCTCTTTTCCTTCATAAAGCTTAATTTCCTTCATAAAGCTTTTCTTAAATTCCAAAGCAAGTGGAGCTTTGTCCCCGTCTCTCCTAGCCTATGGTCCCTGTTGTTAGCATTGGGACATCTTGAATTTCTTTTTCCTCCTTGATACCAATTGGCCATTGTCTCAAGTGGATTCCCAGGCAAAGAAGAACCTTAGGTATCTTAGAATGGAAAATTTGTTCATCCAGATAAACCAGCAATTAGGATTTTTCCCAGACACAGTCAATATCACTATCAGCAATAGTCTTTTTTTTTTCTTTTTGACAGGCAGAATGGACAATGAGAGAGAGACAGAGAGAAAGGTCTTCCTTTTGCCATTGGTTCACCCTCCAATGGCCGCCACGGCCAGCGCGCTGCGGCCGGTGCATCGCGGTGATCCGAAGCCAGGAGCCAGGTGCTTCTCCTGGTCTCCCATGGGGTGCAGGGCCCAAGCACTTGGGCCATCCTCCACTGCACTCCCTGGCCACAGCAGAGAGCTGGCCTGGAAGAGGGGCAACTGGGACAGAATCCAGTGCCCCGACCAGGACTAGAACCCGGTGTGCCGGCACCGCAGGCGGAGGATTAGCCTATTGAGCCACGGCGCCGCCTTAGCAATAGTCTTGCAATATAAAAATATTTCACAAATTTTCTT
The DNA here is from genome assembly GCF_964237555.1 of Oryctolagus cuniculus. NCBI lineage: Eukaryota > Metazoa > Chordata > Mammalia > Lagomorpha > Leporidae > Oryctolagus > Oryctolagus cuniculus. The sequence goes on along the minus strand of NC_091436.1, from coordinate 19,717,419 downwards.
TCTTGCCTTAATTAAAACCAAGAATTTGGGAGTGAACCAAGCTATTTCTTAGGTAGGGAACCTGTCCACATGGAAATGAGTGTGACCCCTCTCAGCAGTCTCCTAAGCTAGAAAGGAAACTGGGGCCCCACCCTTGAGAAGGGACACCAAGCTCACTTAATGCCAAAATGTGGGTCAGCTCACTTTGGCCCATAGAACCGATGAGGTCTTGCACCAAGAAATGCAGCTACATAAGCCTTTGACTCCTTGAAAGAAGTGCACCAGGCCTGTCAAGTTAATATCCACTTAGCATTTGCTTATGGCTGTACACTTGATAATACATTATCCCCTGCTTTTCCTTCAGTGCATTCTCTCTCTCTCTCTCTCTCTCTGTCCCCCCCCCCCAAATCTGTTTATTAAAGCAACACCTAGTAATGGCAGCTTCTCTTGTGATTAGATCGCAGGTCAGGGGACTTCTGTTTCCAACTTGGTTTCTGCTACACTTAACTGATCTTTTGGTACCCCATCCTTATCTATATAATGAGGATAATAATACTTTGCATGCAATCTGATTCTCAGATGAAAGGTTACTAAATGTCCTTAAATGCTATCATCATCCCCAAACGGTGGAAGTATTCTTGGCGTGGTCAACACAAGTAGGGGGTGATCCTGAGAACTCCCTCTGTAAGACCCAAGGACCAGAACCGTTTCTGGAGAGGCCACATGGCACAGTGGTTATGAGCAAGACAAGGAGAGCCAGGCAGCCCGGGTCTGAACACCAGTTTGCTGCTGACCAGCTAGATGGGTCTCCACGCTCAAGATCCCCAAATGGAAAATGTGGGCCTAATTATGACCTCCTCAGAGGACTGTCATTAGGATTGCACAAGTTAATATTTATAAAGCTCTCAGAACAGTGCCTTGAAGGTCAAAGTGCTGCATAAATTAGAATTTTCACATTTCTGATTACGCTGGAATAAAGGCCCCTGTTTATCTGCAACGATGCAGTTGTGATTGGTGTTGCTCATAAACAAGAGTGAGTTCAACACAAAGAATCTTCGGCCACAGGAAGAACATGTGACCACGTGGTGGCGGCTATCACAATTCACGGCCTGGTCATAAAGCTATTCCTCTTCCCTACCTCCTAAAACTGTTTGCTCGTGTAACTCGACCGTTCTAACTCTGGTATCTAAAACTGGGTTAGAACTGGACGTTTATTTTTGTTGTGGGGAAGAAGAAAAGATGAAATGAGATAACATGAGGGTTTTTTTGGTAATTCAAAAAAAATAGATCATGGTTCAAGTTGGAAAGCATTAACTTTAAATGCACATTGTACAACAAATCAAGGTGGGGGGAGAATGACATCAAATCTTAATGTATGGGTTTATCAATTTATCACTAAAACCTTTGGTACATCTATAGAGCATTCCATTTGTATTTGAAAAGGCCAGCCTCAGAGCTTTGGCTGGAATTGAGAGCGTCCATCTTTATGTGATCTCAGGTATCATTTACTAGCACCAAGATTTTACTGAATTATGTAGAAGACAGAGAAAGACAGAAAATCTTAGGTATGTAAGTTGCCTTGATAAATCAGTAAAAGAGACTCCCCTGAACTATTATTCTATGTAGACTTTTGCTTAACTCTCCAAAAGTTTTTATCTGCTTGAGCAGTGCACCGCAGAAAGATTTAGAACAACCATGGATGTACTTTCATTTTTTCTAAACTAATAGGAATAATTTTGCTAAAGTGTTCCTATATAATTATGAACCAGGCACCCTCTTGATTAGCTCATTTTGGTTATAGTGTATAAGGAGACTTCAAAAAGTTTGTGGGAAAACACAATTAAAAGATAAATTGGGGGTGCCTAACGGGTTAAGCCACCTCTTGCAATGCCAGCATCCCATATGGGCAAGTGCATGTCCCAGCTGCTCCACTTCCAATCCAGCTCCCTGCTAATGCATCTGGGAAAGCACCGGAAGACGGCCCAAGTGCTTGGGCCCCTGCACCCATGTGGGAGACCTGGAAGAGGCTCCTGGCTCCTGGCTTCTGCCTGGCCCAGTCCTGGCCATCTAGGGAGTGAACTAGCAGGTGGAAAATCCTCTCTCCTCTCTCCTCTCCTCTCTCCTCTCTCCTCTCCTCTCCCCTCCACTCCCATCCCCTCCCCTCCCCTCCCCTCCCTTCTTCTCTCCTCCCCTTCCCTCCCCTCCCCTCCCCTCCCCTCCCCTCTCCTCTCCTCTCCTCACCTCTCCTCTCCTCTCCTCTCTCTTCTCAAATAAGTTATTAAAAAGATGAAGTGGTGCAAGACAATTTTGAAAGTCACACATAGCTCTTTCATAATATGTATTTCCCATAAACTTGTCAAAGTCCCTGAATTCATGAAAGTTGATTCCTTTAAAACAGCAGGGTGTGGGGGGATGACCCAGAGCAGTTCCACAGCTCGCTACACTGGTGGCACTCTCAGATGGCATGAGGGGTACTTCTCATCCCGCAGCCAGGATTACCTCTTAGAGGTGAAGCTGGAAGGAACAAACTGGAAGGTGAGCAGGTCAGAGGAGCCCTGGTAATGGGTGGAAGGAAGACCTGTGGGTTTTGGCCCAGGAGGCTGTTGCCACACTCTTCCGTCCACTTCTGCTAGCATGCACACTCCAGACTCCATTTCACCTGTGTTCCTGATTGCACTATACCAACAGTCATGCATGGAGTCACACGTACAGAAGTAACTGCATGAAGAATGCTATTCGATTTTTTTACAAATGCAGTGCCTTACCGTTTGTCCTTTTGAAATAAATGTTCTGTGGCTAGATAGCAGCCCAGTGAGATGGTTACCGCCTTTCTGGTCTTTCTCCAAAAAGAAGAAATCTTTATAAATATTCAGAAGCTTTGACTACATCAGAGTGACCAAAAGAACACTGCAAAGAAGAAACAGAAAATATTTGCAAGACAATTGGCGTTTCATATTGAGAGAAAGCTGCTTTCTGATTGCTGTAGTTTAGCATTTTTGCTTTTATTTTATTTAAAAAGCAGACCCAATGCAGAAACTGTAGTTCAGAAGAAAAGACAGTATGAAAAGGGCCCCATTTCCCCTCTCCTCCCCATACATAATGTACGCCTGTGGGAGAGCTCTCTGGGGGAACAAACAGGCAATTGATTGCAGGGACTATTCTCTATTTATTTCAGTGATAAAAGCAAAAGGCTGGGCTCAACAGCAGAGTTTTTATTAAGGAACTTAAAAGAAAAATTGGTTAATTTGACATTGTGTCTTAAGCAGTTAACAAATGTGTAAGCCTTTTTATTTAGTATAATACATAATGAATTTAGTGTAATATCACTATATATTGAATGGAATTGTTTTTATTTGAGAGGTAGAGTTACAGTTAGAGGAGAAAAACAGAGAAGCAGAGAGAGGTCTTCCATCTGCTGGTTCACTCCCCAGATGGCCACAATGGCTGGAGCTGGGAGCCAAGAGCTTCTTAAGGGTCTATCACACAGGTGCAGAGGGCTTGGGCCATCTTCCACTGCTGTCTCAGGCACATTAGCAGGGAGCTGGTTTGGAAGTGGAGCAGTTGAATCTGGAATCAGTGCCCATATGGGATGCCAGTGTCACGCAGAGGCTTAACCTGCTAAACCACATTGCCAGCGCCTGAATTGATTTTTAAAAATTTTTATTTATATATTTTCTTTGAATAGCACAGAGAGAGAGAGAGAGAGAGAGAGAGAATATCTCCCATCTTCTGGTTCACTCCCCAAATGCCTAAAACAGCAGCCAGGGCAGGGTCAGGCCAAAGCCAGGAGCCAGGAACTGCATCTGGGTCTCTCACATGGGTATCAGGGACCCAACCACTTGAATAATCATCTGCTGCCTCCCGGGGTGCACACCAGCAGGAAGCTGGAATTGGAAACAGAACCAGAACTTAAACCAGTTACTCCAATATAAGGTGTGGGCATCCCAAGTCTTAACTACTACACCAAATGCCCACCCCAAATTGACTTTTTAATTGTAGGAAATCCAGGCACTTATTTTCAACATTGAATTTTCCTAATTCTGTAGTTGCTTTTTCCTGAAGTAAAAAAAATTGTAATAACTGTAAATAGAGTGGGGAGGTGACTTATGCCTTTAATCGTTAATTTATGCATTTAAACCTTTAGTCAGGACACTCATCATTTATGTGCATTTGTATCCACTTTTAACCTACTACAACATATTAGAGTGCTGGTAACAAAAAGCTCAGCTCAAAGAGACTTAAAAAAGAAAAATGCAATATTTCCCACACAAGAAAACTCCAGGGACTGGCGCTGTGGTACAGCAGGTTAACTCCCTGGCCTGAAGTGCCAGCATCCTATGTGAGTGCCGGTTCTAGTCCCGGCTGCTCTTCTTCTGATCCAGCTCTCTGCTGTGGTCTGGGAAAGCAGTAGAAGATGGCCCAAGTCCTTGGGCCCCTGCACCCATGTGGGAGACCCAGAAGAAGCTCCTGGCTCCTGGCTTTGGATTGGCACAGCTCCAGCTGTTGCAGCCACTTGGGAGTGAACCAGCAGATGGAAGACCTCTCTCTGTGTCTCTACTTCTCTCTGTAACTCTTTCAAGCAAATAAAAAAAAATCTTTAAAAAAAAAAAAGAAAAGAAAACTCCATGTGGGGTTGGACAAGCCCGTGGGTCAACTGTGGCATCTTCTTGCTTCTGCTCCTTCAAGGTCCAGTAGGCTGTCCACACTGGCTTCTTTTTCTTTTTAATATTTATATATTTATTTGAAAGGCGGAGTTAGAGAGAGAGAAGCAGAGAAAGATCTTCCATCAGCTGGTTCACTCCCCAAATGGCTGCAACAGCTGGAGCTGGGCCAATCCGAAGCCAGGAGCCAAGAGTTTCATCCAGTCTTCCATGTGGGTGCAGGCATCCAACTATTTGAGCCGTCTTCCACTGCTTTCCCACCAGCCCCTACAGTGGCTTCTTCTTGTTTGCAAGGTACCTGCCACTGGTATTGGTGTCTCCTCTGAGACATCACCTCAGCTCCAATGGTGGAACAGTCTCTTTTCCTGGTGCTTCCCTTCCTGTGAGCCAGGAAGCCATCTCCAAAAGCCCGGATCAGACTTCAAGACTCATTGACATGGATTGGGTCTAAGACTGTCACAGGCAGGGAGAGTAGGACTACTCTGCTTGGTTTAGAGAGTTCAGATGAACTCTTAAGTATACAGGAGGATGGGAAATGCAACAGCAGTCTGGACGGATGAGCAGGAGAGGCTGGAGTCAAGGTTGTGAAGTCAGGTGTCAGGTGGCTTTTGGGAAGGGACGGTACTGCACATAATCTCCGGGTAGCTGTAGATCTCTGAATGGGAACTGCTGAGTCAGGGTCTTCGTCATGGTTCTGGCCATTCTACCGTTAGAATGGGCAGCCTATGATTGACACAGCACGTTGCTGTATTTTCCTAGTCACCGTCTGAAGAGATCACAGGAACACAATTGCTTGTGTCCAGGAGCTACTTCTGTGGGAAGACAGCATGGGTCCTGTGCATAGCTGCGGCTCCAGCATCTACAACAGTCTGATTGGCACATAGTAGGCACTTAGAAAATATTTGTTGAATAAATGAAGAAAATTGCAAGTAGGGTATTGGAGTCTCTGTCCAGTCATAGCATGTAAAACATGATTTTGAAAGTATATTTACATTGCAAACCAAACCTGTAAATCCTTTTACCGCTCTATACACATGCAGGTCAGTTCCATCATCTGAAACGGGAGAATCCCGCGGTAGTTACTGTGCATCCTTTCTTTAAGGTGGATATGTGACATGCAGGCTCCAGAGAGAAGCGATCTGATTGTGCCAGACTCTAGTCCATCCTAGGTGTAGAGGAACACAGCCAGAAAGACTCACCTGTGGCCCCACAGTAGCACATAAAATGCACTGAGGTTACCGAAGCATCACACCAGGACCAGCAGGAGCAAAATAGAAAAACAGTACAGGCACAAAACATCACATTTCAAGCTAATGCGGATTGATCTGAAAGCTGTGGCATCTTAGGGTTATGATTCATCCATTAAACTCTAAACATATAATTTGTGATGCTCCTGAAAAATCATGAATAATTGAAGAAGACTGGGAAGAGGTGCTCGCTCCAGCAGGGTTTTTAATACTGTCTATTTCAATTTATTTTAGAATACATATATACGATATATTTTTCAGATATGTGACCCCTGAAGGTGTTAACACCTAATAGTATCTTAATCGGTCTGAATATTTTACTTATCTGTATTATTTTTCATACTTATTCTGCATCCTTAAATTCTAAAATTATCTCTAAATTCAAATGTATCAAAGAAATCCCAGTTCCTCATTTTAAGTATGTTATGGTCCAGAATAAATGCTGAGACTCACATGAACAATTATAATTCAGGTTGGGTAGATGTCTTAAGTACAAACAAAGGATTATAATAAATTAAATAGGAGACAGAAATTCCGAGATGACTAGAGAGTGAGCCCTGATAGAGGTGTCATTGGCTATAAGCTCATCAGATGAGTTTGGGAAGGTTGGCAGAAAGACTCCGAGAGAGATTCCAGCCACAAGCTTAGATCACCGTGCAGTCAGCTGAAACCATTAACCAAGTCCATCTTCAGGTGAGAGTTTTATGCTCCACTTGTTTTTGACCTCAGTTCCTTATGTGCAGTGTTTTCTTATCAACACTTGGCGAAAGACGGAACAAGTGCTTATTCAGATTTGTTTGTAATACAAAGGAGGGTGAAACAAAAACTCCACTAGTTAATAAAGAAAGAATCCAAGAAAATTTTACCTGGCTCAAGGACTAGTGGAATCTAACAAGAAAAACAATTTAATAAATGTAAAATTCTTAACGTTGGTCCAAGAAAAAGCACTGCCCAAGGACAACATAGAATTTCTCTGGCTCAACAATAGTGCACATGTTAAGAGCCTCTGGGGGAAGAGGGGCTGACATTAAGCTTCTGCTTGTGAGGCCGGCATCCCATATGGATACTGGTTGGCGTGCCGGTTGCTCCACTTCTGATCCAGCTCCCTGCTTATATGCCCGAGGAAGCAGGGGAGGATGTCCCAGTTGTGTGGGCCTCTGCACTGATGTGGGAGATCTGGAAGAAACTCCTGCTTCCTTGCTTTGGCCTGGCCCAGCCCTGGTCATTTGGGGAGTGAACCAATGGATGGAAGACCTGTCTCTCTCTCTCTCTCTCTCTCCCCCTCTCTAACTCTGCCTTTCAAATAAATAAAATACATCTTTAAAAAAGAGAAAGAGAATCTTGGGGAGGGTTAGTTGACAACATGTGAAATGTCTACCCTAAAGGTAATGCAAACTGTATCCATTGAGACTAAAATTTATTTAATAAACTTTTTTAACTTAGAAACTCGACACAAAGTTCTACACAAAAATGGAGGCATGACAGTTAATGAACATGATCCCTGTTCTTAAACAGATAGAATTCAGTGCAATAAATGTATAAATAAAGCATTTAACTCAAAAACAAAAGTGAAATCCTGCTGAACAAAGGCTCGTCATATTGTGGCAGAGTTTTGTGCCAAATTTGCATATCACATTTTTTAAACAACACTATTGAGATATAGTTCATATACCTTATGACTGATTTCTGTAGCAGGAACAAGTCCATGGTTTCTAATATATTCACAAAGTGGTGAAACCAGCAGCAGAATCTATTGTAGAGCATTTTTTTAAAAAGATTTATTTTATTTATTTGAAAGACAGAGTTACAGAGAAAGGTAGAGAGAGAGAGAGAGAGAGAGAGAGAGGTCTTCCATCCACTGGTTCACTCTCTAAATGGGCACAAAGGCCAGAGCTGAGCCAATCCAAAGTCAGGATCCAGGAGCTACTTCTGGGTCTCCCACGTGGGTGCAGGAGCCCAAGGACTTGGGCCATCTTCTACTGCTTTCCCAGGTGCATTAGCAGGGAGCTGGATTGGAATAGAGCAGCCGGGACTCGAACTGGAGTCCATATGGAATGCCAGTGCTTCAGGTTGGGGTTTTAATCTGCTGTGCCAGAACATTTTGGTCACTCGGTACAGAGCCCTGTAACCATGAGCAGTCTGTTCCACTCGACAAAGAATCTAAGCAATCACTGTCTACTTTCCATGTCTATAGATTTCTCTACTGGGAACACTTTATGTGCAGTAAATAGAATCATACAGTGCACGGATTTTCTCATTTATCACCGTGCTTTGTGGTCCATCCATATTGCACCATAGATCAACAATTCATTCTTTTTCATTGCTGCATAATTGTCCATTGTGTGGCAAGACCTTGTTTAATGTATCCACTCTTTGAAGGGCATCTCAGTTTATTATTTTGCATGTGGATATCTAGTTTATCCCAGCATTATCTGTTGAAATATCTCTTCTTTCCTCAATTAACTCTCCTGGAACCCTTGTCAGAAATCAATTGACCGTGCGTGTTAGGGTTTATTTCAGGGCTCTCAATTACTTTTGGCTGTTGTGAATAAAGTTCCATGGACACATTTTCAGGCCAACATACATTTCTTAGGGTCTCTTTATGCCAACACAGGTGGCTAGAATATATGGTAACTCCTGTGCTGAACACTATGAGGAATTGTCCGACAGTTTGTCCAAGTTTCTGTACCATTTTATACTCCCACTCACAATGTGCGAGGTTTTGGATATCTCAACATTCTTATTTTTTTTTAGTTTATAATTTTATTAACATTTTTATTTTTTTAACTATTTTTCAGAATAGCTTAAAGTAACAAAACAAAATTTGTGTAGTTCCAAGACTTTCGATATATCCCACTCAATGCTTCTCCTACTGTTTTTTTTTTAACTTTTATTTAATGAATATAAATTTCCAAAGTACAGCTTATGGATTACAATGGCTTCCCCCCCATAATGTCCCTCCCACCCGCAACCCTCCCCTTTCCCATTCCCTCTCCCCTTCCATTCACATCAAGATTCATTTTCAATTCTCTTTATATACAGAAGATCAGTTTAGTATACATTAAGTAAAGATTTCAACAGTTTGCACCCACATAGAAACACAAAGTGAAAAATACTGTTTGAGTACTCATTATAACATTAAATCACAATGTACCTCACATTAAGGACAGAGATCCTGCATGAGGAGTAAGTGCACAGTGACTCCTGTTGTTGATTTAACAAATTGACACTCCTGTTTATGGCATCAGTAATCTCCCTATGCTCCAGTCATGAGTTTCCAAGGCTATGGAAGCCTTTTGAGTTCACCGACTTATTTAGACAAGGTCATAGTCAAAGTGGAAGTTTTCTCCTCCCTTCAGAGAAAGGCACCTCCTTCTTTGAAGACCTGTTCTTTCCACTGGGATCTCACTCACTGAGATCTTTCATTTAGGGTTTGTTGTTGTTGTTGTTGTTGTTGTTGTTGTTTTTGCCAGAGTGTCTTGGCTTTCCATGCCTGAAATACTCTCATGGGCTCTTCAGCTGGATCCGAATGCCTTTAGGGCTGATTCTGAGGCCAGAGTGCTGTTTAGGACATCCGCCATTCTATGAGTCTGCTGTGTATCTTGCTTCTCATGTCTCCACATTCTTATGAACACTCATCAACGTCATCTGTGCTGTGGTTTTTGACTTGAATTTCCCATATAACTAATAATACTGTGTACTTTTTCATGAACTCATTGTTCATTTGTCTTCTTTGAAATAATATCTAATTTGATCTTTTGCCCATTTTATTTGGGTTATTTTTCTTTCTGATTTCTGATAGTCGTTTATATATCCTGAATACAAGTCCCACACTGGATACATGATTTGCAAATATTTACCTGCAGTCTGTAGGTTGTCTTCACTTTCTTGTTTGTTCTGATTACAATACAAAAGTGCATAACTATATGAAGCCTCGTTTAGCTGTTTTTTTCTTTTATTGCTTCTATTACTGGTGTAATTTCTAAGAAACAGCCGCCTAACTCAAGGTCATAAAGATCTAATTCTGTGCTTTCCTCTAGGAGTTTTATAGCTTTAGGTCTTTATTCTTTGAGCAGCATTGGGTTAACTTCTCTGTTTAGCATGAGGAGGGAGTTAAACTTTATCCTTATGCAAGTAGATATCTAGTTTATTGCAACGTAAGTTATTGAAATATCTCTTCTTTGCTCAATTAGCTGTCCTGACACTCTTGTAAGCAATCAATTGACTATGCATGTGAGGGTTTGCTTCTGGGCCTTTGATTCTCCTGGCTTTGTCCTGGCCCAGCCCCAGCCATTGGGGGCATTTGGGGAATGAACCAACAGGGGGAAACTCTCTCTGTCTCAATGCCGGTCAAATAAAATAAAATAAATAAAATTTTAATAAGAAACTGGCAAACCTAGCAGGATGTAAAAATTCTCATTCTCTAACCTAAACAATATATTCTAAAACTCATATCTGATAAGTCAGTGGGCTATTTTTGTCCCAAAAGGAAGTAGGATAGAAACCAGACAATACATGGACTCTGGCCTGTTTTCCCCATTCTGCACCTCTACCATATGATTTTTGGTTCAATGGTCTAATGAAAGCAATGGTTTGAACCTCAGGGCCGTCTGAGGTGTCTCAGTGATGTATCCATTTTAATCAAGTCACTAAATTCAGTTTTGTAAGAACAAAAAATTTAAAAGGCAGTGGGTGTGTGTGTGTGAGGTGGAAGCAGGGGATGGGATTGTGGGAAGGGCTGTGGGTCAGTACAGTCCTTCATTACTGACTTTATATAATCCTGTGCCTTAGTCTAACCAAATGTAATCAACTCATTGAAAGAAAAACAAAATCAGGTAAAAAAAATCTCTAATCAAAAAAAAAAAAAAAGTTCAGGGCTGGTGCTATGGCATAGTGGGTAAAGCCACCTCCTACAGTGCTGGCATCCCATATCGGTGCCAGTTTGAGTCCTGGCTGTTCTACTTCCAATCCAACTCCCTGCTCATGGCCTGGGAAAGCAGTAGAAGATGCCCAAGTGCTTGGGCCCTTGCTATCCATGTGGGAGACCTGGAAGAAGCTCCCGGCTCCTGGCTTCAAATGGGCCCAGCTCCGGCCATTGCAGCCATTTGGGGAGTGAACCAGCGAATGGAAGACTTCTGTCTCTCTCTGCCTCTGCCTCTCTGTAACTCTGCCTTTCAAATAAATAAATAAATGTTTAAAAAATATTTTCTCTTGCTGTAACCTCTTAGTGTCCTTTTTGACCTACTCAATTAAGGAAGGATAACTATTATTTTTTCAGTATGATTATTTTCCACAGAAAACATTAAACTGATTAGAAGTTATACAATTTTTAAAATATGTATTTGTGCTTGGTTTTCTATGTCTAAATTGTACATGAACTCAGCAGTTTCCAGGCTATAATAACATGTCCAGGAGCCCTATGGTTGATTCTTATATATTGTGATGAGTCAAACCCACAGCTCCTTATATTTCAGCCCACTTATTCCAGGGGACCCGTGCGAACATGTTTCTAGCAATTATATGCAGTAAATAGTAGTAGTTGCAAATAGTAGAACACTCGTGAGTCATGGCTTTGGCTCACAGAAGAACTCCTACCCACTTCAAAATGGCCTTCAATTTTCCCACTTGGCCACTTATGTGTTATTTCTAGATCCTCTATTTTAAGTTTACAGCGAGATAAAGTCAGTCATGCTTTGAGATGGTGCTAACAATTACTGAAAATGCAAAAGAGACGCGTAGAGACTGTAGGCTAGTTTGCTTCTTTTTTATTTTAAAGTTAGTTCCTTATGTTCAAAAGCTCCAAAGGGCCCTATTCACTAGTGATGAGTCCCAGGGTTCAGAACATAATAGCCTAATACGGGGACTATTGCAAAGTTTCTAGCACCTCAGGCTTTGCTCCTAGGTGGTAGGGGAGTGGGTAGAGAATGATGGCATGCAGGAAATGATACCAAACCATTCCAGAGGTCGTGGAGCAAGGAGGCACACAAACCAAATGAAGAGGGTGAGATTACATGGTTCATCTCGTTCATTTAAAACACAGAAAGGCAAGGGGGAAAGAAATAGCATGAGTCCATAAGGATGGGGTGCAAGCAGGTGAGCCACTCCCTGAATTCTGAACTATGCGAACTCCATAGGCACTGTCTCTTTCTCTGCACTGATGTGTGGCTATGGTTCCAGAGTTGAGATGTGAGCAAGCAGCCCACAGACAGATGCATGGGTTAATCAGTTAGCTTGCTGGACCGTGTAGAGTTTTATCTGAATTTTCTGAGCACGGTCCATGTGAGGTCAGACTGGGACAAAATTAAGGGTTCCTAGTGGGTGACTAATCTGGAGGTACAGGATCAAGACTTCCACCTAATATGTCTAACTACAAATAGTATTACTGTTTGTCTCATCATATATTTCACTTACTCTTTTTCTCTTTAATAGGTCTTAGCATTCACTAAATGACTTTTTATCTATACCTAGCACACCCTGAGTGTTGCCTATGTTATACGATGTTCTAGTTTACTTATCATCTATGCCCGAGATTTCTTATGAATTTCATCATTTCTTTTGTTTTCTTGTCCTCTGGAGCAGAACTGAATATTCTTAAATGATATAGCAAAGGCACATTATAACTGGCATTGATTCTGATGGAATTTTTCATTCCCACATTCATCAGGGAGTAAGAATTAAAAAACCACCACCACACAAAGGCATTCCACCCGTCTGTCTCCCTCGTGGGGCTTGCTGGTCAATACTGCAGACAGACAGACACAGCTCACCCATTTTAGAGGGTGAGGCCATCAGTGGACATGAACAATGGAGACTGTCTGAGAATGTTCTTGCGTGGTCCATGAGCCTTTCCTCATGGTTAGTCAAGAGTCTGCAAACACCTGAGCCTCCATTTATTCTTTGATTCCCTCTGACTTTCCCAGGCTTCCTTCCTATTCGCAGACTGCCCCTCCCACTTGACGGGTCTGCCATGGTCTTCATGGCTCATTGCTCGGGACACAATTCCAGTGGACACCATCTACACAGGGTACCATGAGAGTGGCGCACTCTGGAAGTGGGCATCCTGATGGCCTCAGCTCAGAACCCTACACTTGCTGTTTCTGGGCCTGGAAGGCTCTTCTGCACATGACCCAAGAGCTTGTTTCTTTTTCTGCAAGTTTTTGCTCCCATGCTACCTTCACATGAGCTCAGGTTTCTCTTGTGGCTCTATTTGAATTACATCCATCCCCTCCCACCTCAAAGCTTGCTGTGTCCTTTTCCTGGTTACACTTCATAGTACCTGCTGCCTTTACGTAGACCACACAAAACTTTCCACTCATTTCGTCATGTTGTCTTATCCACCCATCCCTAACATGTACACATACCCCCTATGAATTTTTTAAGAGATTGTCTCATATCTGCATTTTCAGGACTAGTAAAGTGCCCACTCCATAATGGGTCCTCTATACCCACTGTTTGGTACATCTATCCCACTATATATATATATATATATATATATATATATATATATATAGTTCACCTTGGGTAGTTGAAGAACAATCAATATGGGTTTGCTGAGCAACATCCCCTAAAACTCCTTCTTGGATATGTCATTCTGGGAAAAAATTAGCAGACAAAGTACAGGAATCTGGGCAGGTTGAGGTCAAATGGAAGCAAGAAGAAAAACTGTGAACCTACAAAGTACCAAGTACTTTGATGGCCTCTCTGTGGGTCATGGCTGATGTTGGTCCAACTAGAAATAATAGGGTTACTTAAGCTCTTGGCTGACTCCTTTGTGCCTGGTATCTTTATAAGGCACAGGATTCTATTGGTTCACAGTTCTGGGAGCCAGAAGCCCAAGGTCACGGCAGTGGCAGGTTTGGCGTCTGGTGAGGCCATTCTCTTCTTCCAAAAGCGGATGAAGCCACATCAAAAAAGGCGGAAGTGCTGAGAGAGACGAAAGGAGACGTCTTTTTTGCCCTTTTATGACAGCATGCATCCCACCCTTGAGGATCTATTCGTATCTTAAAGGTCCCATATTGTCACAATGACAATTAAATGCGAACTTGAGATTTGGAAGGGACAAGATTCAAACTGTGGCAGCTCTATTACTGCATCCTATTTACAGGGGCTGCACAGCTTGTTTGAGAAGGGGCTTTGTACTCACTGCTTGTAAGCACATTGGTTTGACTTAGAGGTGTATTTCCTTGGTTTAAGTTATAGGTTGTTTGTTTTGCTGGAACTCATGATGGCCAAATAACTTGAGGGTATTGACATTTCCAAAGGGAATGATAACATAACCCTTTGTGGCCCTTGTAGCAGGAATATAGCAATAGCCACTCTCCCAGTGACATGGCCATGGGATATTTTAGAGTCGTGGCTCAGGGCTAACTGCTACCCTCCCCCTCAGAGCATGCACTAGTCCTGTGCTCTCCCATGACCAGGGACATGGATTTGAAAGAAGACCATCTGGCTAGACTACTGTGGATGGAAATTTGGCTTGACACTCTTTTTAAAAAAAAAAAAAAATTGTATTTGAAAGGCAGAGTTAGAGAGAGTGTGGAGATGGCTGGGGAGGGAGAGACTCAGAGATTTTCCATCCACTGGTTCCCCAAATGGCCACAATAGCCAGGGCTCATCCAGGATGAAGCTAGGAGCCTGGAACACCGTCAGGGTCTCCCTGCTTAGTAGCAGGGGCCCGTGAACTTGGGTCATCTTCCATTGCTTTCCCAGGTGCATCATCAGGGAGTTGGATCAGAGGTGGAGCAGCCAGGGCTTGAAAAGGCACTCCCATAGGATGGCAGTGTCATAGGCAGCAATTTAACCCATGGCGCCACAGTGCTGGTCCCTGGCTTGGCACCCTCATCTTCCTTTCATAACTCTGCACTCCTTTCCATTGTCCGAACTCAGAGCCCTGGAGCAGAGAAGTGACCTTTTGAATTCGACTCCAGCTCCTGCTCAGACTTGCCAGTCAATCACAAGCAAGCCACTGTGCCAGCATCCTTGTCTTTCCTCACTTTCGTTCTTTCATCTGTACACATGGGACCTTGCCAATCAATCTCTCGGGCACAACACAGAGATCAGCTCAAAAATGGCTTAAGGAAATGTTGTCATTCTCTAATAGTGCTTCTTTATTATGCTTTTTGCTCCATGCAAAGCCTGCCTTTACCCACCCTGCTGCCTGGACAGGATGCTAGAGAAGTCCTAGATATCTAGTAAACCTCATCTTTGCCTTGCTCATGCACGCTCCAGACAGAAGGCGACAGGTGCGAGCACTGAACAGGGGCTCCTGGGCCAGCCCCAGCCTCAGGCTGCCCTTAACTTGCTTCTGTGCCATCTCCCAGGACACTGTCGTGTCCCAGTGAGACCGAAGGCTTGAACCAAGGGTCACTCTTTGCACTAAAAAATGCAGAGATAAATCAGAGAAATAGCATTCGAGGTTTTCAACCAAGTAAATCCTATCTCTGATAGGAAACTTTCTATTGCTTTTTTTTTTTTTTTTTTTTTTACCAAAGCCAGGGAAAAGAAAACACTCAGAAGTTTATGGGCTGGGATGAAACCTTCTCCCAGCACAGTGTCAATCAATGCTGGGCCTGAGGTTGCGCTGCAGTTTTAGTTGTCTGGGTTAAATGTAGGGTAAATTCAAATCCTCGCTGTTTTCATGGGATAATTGCTAATGAATGTAATCATGTTCCAGTGTCATCTGTTTCATTTGCAAGTTGGCAGGAATGAAGAAGGCAGCTTTCTTTAGAAATGATTCGAACATGGTTATTAGGGTGAGGTCATTGGTTTACAATTAAGTCATTTTTCCTGCCTGCAGTTATGGTAGTGATGGATCCCAGAATCTTGTCGCTGACTCTTTGGCCAGAGGAGATCAAGTGTTCAGAGTCTGGGCTGCCTTCCCTGAGTGGGAGAAATATTTTCCCACACCCAAGGTTGGTGGTGGGTGACGGCCTCCTAGGGCCAAAGACATTTCTCGGAGTGTTGGGCCTCAAAGTGCCAGCACAGCTCACAGCACTCGCCAACTTGGCATTGAAAAGTTTATACCGGGACAGATGAGAAGATTTTCCATTTAAATGGATTTAAATTGGCTTTATTGTCACTTGATCTGTGCTGAGTTGATAAGGGTGAAGAGATACTCTTCAAAGGTAGGGGAAAGGCACAACCAACGAATTTGTGCTCCTCACAAAAGAAGCATCTTCCTGCTAGGGTCTGGAGAAGTTACCAGCTTCAAACTTCTAGAAGGGCCTTAATTTCCCATACCATTATTGTTGCCTGCATAGACACCATTTTTTTGATGTTGGGTTTTTAATCTCTTTTCCTCTCTGGCAAACAAAACATTCCAACATCTCCACAGACCTATTTTTATCTCTAAAAAAAAATCTGTAAAGTATTTAAAGCCCATCATGGAAGGAAAAATACTCACTGGAATGAGAACTATCAGACCCTAGGAACTTCTTGAAATTCTGTGGCTCCAGCAAAGTTCCCTGCTATCTGTTCTTGGCCTTAAACTAAAGAAACAGTTGGAAGCGTCTGGACATGGGGACTGAGACTCACCTCCTCATCCTGCTGCTGTCATTAGCCAGTTTTGAGGCACAGAGCGCGTTGAGGTCTCTAACCCTCCCAATGCCTCGAAACATGTAGACTCACGCAAGTGTGGAATGCACACATTTTTGCAATTACACTTCTAGAATTTTCTAGAATTCATGTTTTGAAGTGAAAAGTACTATCAACCAGCATCTCCCCTCTTGAACTTGAGATCTGCAGGCCTCTTCAGTGGTGTCTAAGATATTCCTAGGGATGTGCCCATTGTAAAGTCTCAGGGTAGATATTTATATCCGGGGTACCTATTTGAACAGCAGAGAGACACCTTAGAAGCAGCAAGCCGAAACGTCACACAGTTCCATTCAGCCACGACACTGCATGGTTAAGAGTGAAGGTTTGGAGCCAAGCAGGTGGGGTTCAGCTCTCTGTTCTGACACCCAGTGGCTCTGTGATCCTAGGAAACTCACAGCTGCTGCCCACCCCACCCTTCTCATGTGTGCGTGAGGTGTCTTCCAGTATCTACCGGTATGACTGGTGTAAGGATTCACATAGAGGATACACTCATGGAAACACTGTAATAAGCTTTCGGGAAATGTGATGTGTTATCTTTACAACCTGAGGGTTGGATCCAAAGTGAAGCACATGAGACTTAGGATCCCAAGTCTGATCAAGAGTCAACCGGATCAATGAAGCCTGGTTTTTGTCAGTGTCCTGGAGATTTCTTGTTTCTACCTCTGGCCACTGTAAATAATGCAAGACAATTCAGGGTTCACCACGGTCACCGAGGCCCTTGCTACTTCTGTGTAGCTACTCAGCAAATGGTGAACACTTGATTGGTGGTGCTAAGTGATAATTGGAACTGAAAGTCTTGTTTCATGGGTTTATTTTTAAATAAGATTGGGGACAGATTTTCTTTATTTATTGGAGAAAGCACTTTCGTTATAGAAAATTGCTTATTTTATTCCATCAGCCACCGCATTTAACAGCTTGCTGTTATTTACCATCATTCTTTTTCCTGAACATAATTTCTGTCCCATGGTTGTAGTCATGCAATTTTATATCCTGCTATTTTTATTAGCTTTCTTTATTTACCTGAAGACTGGTCTTTGGCCTGATTTTAAGGGACCATTTTCCCTTTGAAAAAAAAGCTAGCTGGGGAAAAAAGAAAAAAAAAAAAGCCATTGTGATTCAGAGCAACCAGAAAGGGTGGGAAAATATGTGAATGGCTTCTCCATTCCAGTGGGAACCTGGATGGAAACCCTCTTTTTGGAAGCCAAGAAGGCATCGTTCCATTTTTTTCTTGGCAAGACACTTGCTGAGACTCCGAGTGTCTGTGGACTCTGTATTTTGGTAGCTTGGAATTAGCCTGGGAACACTCTCATGCCCAAATGATTCCTGAGTCTCTTCCCTGACAGCAAAGAATCTGGTTTCTAGTGTTCAGTCTCTCTCGAGGCCAAGTGAGGTATATATACGCATCTACTGCAAGTCCTCTTTGTGAGGCCAAGTGAGGTATCTATGCGCATCTACTGCAAGTCCTCTTGGGCTTGTCTCTCACACTCCAACATTTATCTGAACTTTCACAGAGACAGGGTTTGTAGTACAAGGTGATATACAGGTTATAGGATGACCTCAATATCTTGTTAGTATTTCTCCTCTCAAAAAGGGTAGCTGTCCAAATGACGGCCCAAGTAGTTGGGCCCCTGCCAGTATCTGGGAAACCAAAATGGAGTTTGTCACTCCTGGCTTCAGCCTGGCTCAGCTCAGGCTCTTAAGGCCATTTGGGGAGTAAAGTGATTGATAGTAGATTCTCTCTCTCTCTCTCTCTCTCTCTCTCTCTCTCTCTCTCACTGCCCCCCCCCCATCTCTATCTCCTTCTCCCTGTCACTCTGCCTTTTTTATTTGAGATTTATTTATTTATTTGAAAGGCAGAGCGAAAGAGAGGCAGAAGTATAGAGAGAGAGAGGGAGAGGGAGAAGTCTTCCATGTGCTGGTTCACTCCTCAAATGGCCTCAAAGGCCAGAGCTGGGCTGATCCAAAGCCAGGAGCCAGGAGCTTCTTCTGCATCTCCCAGCTGATGCAGGGGCCTAAGGACTTGGGCCATCTTCCACTGCTTTCCCAGGCCACAGCAGAGAGCTGGGTAGGGAATGGAGCAGCAGGGACTCGAACCAGTGTCCCTATGGGATGCCGGCACTGCAGGAGGCAGCTTAACCTGCTATACCACAGTGCCGACCCTCTGCCTTTCAAATAAAGACATAATTGTTTCAAAGGACAGATGCCACTGTAGCAAATATATGTTGCATTTTATTCTGTTCTCTTTCCTTTGATTGTACATACTATGGCTGTCTCAGGGTCCTGTGAGCTAGCCATTCATCTATAGCTAGACAGAATTTAATTTGCATAGGAAATTTTATTCCTATGCACTAGCCCAAACCTAAAGATCTAAAACAGTTCCTTCCTTAAGGAGTAAGGACTGTGACTGTATGCTGTATAAACCGATGGCCTCTAGGTCTTTGGCATGTTCTACGTGCTAGTTTTACCCTTTCTAACAGTATCAATCCCATATGTTGGCCACCCCTGATAGCAGGATGTTTCGGTTGGCAGCTCGTATGGGAGAATCAGAGTTGCATGTCATCAGCAATCTTGAAATCCTGCTTCAAAGCTGGGTTTTAACTCCCAGCTCTCAGCACAGCCGTGACAGCCTCACTGAGCCTTATCAACATGGCAGTTGCCGGGAAGACCACAGAAAACAAACGATGATCCATCTTCTGTTTTGTTGACACCATGAAAGAAGCCCATTCCTTTTAGCTATATCAGACCGGATCCTCCAAGTTAGACAGTGCAAGGAGCCATGCCACAAGGGAGCCTGTGGGCTCACGTGGCAAATAGGTGGCACCTCTCCCATGAAACACTCACCGGCCTCAAGGGAACAGTGCCTGTGTCTGCTTCTGTGCCAAGCTGCCCACTTGGGACCATTCTTTGAGTTCCCCCAAAGTGCTCTGAGACAAGGCTGAGACACCAAGGAAAGACCTTGCCAAAGAGCCAAGCATAGCAGAAAGAACAGGATAACACACAACTGTACACCGTGTGCTCAGAGTGGAGCATGGTTCCCCTTCCTCCCTTGCAGCTCCAGGCCTGTGTTTCTGTGGCAAGGTCCTTCTTCCCCTCCCACCCTACAGGGTCTGCTTAGGAAGCAAGCTGAGGTCTTGGGTATCTACACCCACTCAGTGCAGCTTTCCTGTCTGAGGATGTGTGGTTGACACTGGAAATTCTCTCCCTTCCCAGCAGCGGGGACCGGTCTTTCTCACAGGGCACGGCTTTTCCCATAGTCTCAATGAGACAACCGTATCAGAGAAGTCCTTCTGCACGTTGATGGATGGACACGCCCAGCGGCAGTGTTACGATAATACAGTGTCACAGATCTATGTAGAGGGGGCAGAGTGCTTTGAAACTATTGATTTGCAGCTCCAAGAGAAGGAAGTAGATGGTGGAATAGAGCAACTTGGAAGGTCTCCTTTCTACGCCCCCACTTGTTTTCATGGGGACAACTGTGTCGCGTTCACTCGGCAGCTGTTGTCCTTGCTGCTGCTGTCTCCTGGGGCGGTGTGTCTTTGGCCTCAAGGCAGCTGGATTGCAGATGATCTCCTTGCCAGGGTTCCCCTCAGCATGGATCCCAGGAGGGGTGACCTAAGAAAAAGATCACTGTGGCTGTAGGAAAAAAAAAATCAGTGGAGCTGCTTAGGGGTCCTGAGGCATGTGTGTGTGCATGTGAGTGTGAGCATGTGAGTGTGCATGTGAGTGTGAGTGTGTGTGTGTGTGTGTGCATGCAGGTGTGTGTATGTGTGTGTGCATGTGAGTGTGAGCGTGTGTGTGTGCATGTGAGTGTGGGTGTGTGTATGTGTGTATGCATGTGAGTGTGCGTGTGTGTGCATGTGGGTGTGTGTGTGTGTATGTGTGTATGCATGTGAGTGTGCATCTGTGTGTGTGTGTGTGTGTGTTGAGAGAGAGAGGGACAGAGAATTACAAGCTCTATCAGCATTCGCTCTTCAAGCCCACATTCCAGCACCCCATGTTCGCCTCGGTTGGCTTCCAGGAGGCCTCCCAAGAGAAACAGCTGCCTGATGCCTTAAAGAGGAACTATTAAAAGTGAAGATTAAAAGTTTAGATTCTGCAGGGTTACAGCTTCCTCCTCTCTGCTCATAAAAACAAACCCTTTTTCTCAGCACAACTCCTCTTTTCTCTCCTCTTTTCTCAACGTAAACACAATTCTCAAAGAATCGTTTCCCAAACTCAGTTCTGTCAAGGAAGTAAAGATGAGAGTAAGTCCCGGCATTAACTTAATAAAATGTGTTCTTGCCACGATAGCAGGGAGATTGCTTACAGTGTGCTGCAAAGCGACACAAAGTGCTCCAAGTAGCCCACGTCCTGTCTCTCCTTTGAGGCACGAGGTGTCAGTCCACCAGAAGGGATTAGCGATTTGGACCCTGGAAACCTTCATTGTTAGCTTAGAGCGATTCATTATCCCATAGTAAATACATTCTCGGTGGTCCCTGCTATGGTGAGTCACAGAACTAGCAACATAATTCACAGTCACTAAAGGAGGTTTTCTTTTTATTTTTTTTTCAGAAGACACGTTTGAGAAAATTGAAATGAAACCGTGAGCACCTTCTTGTCCCTATCTCTCTCTTCCTCCCTCCCCCCCTCTTTCATGGATTGCCCATATCCTAGAGGGTGGACAGAACAGTAGAATCAGAAATAAGTATTAACAGGAATGCATAGCTTTAGCTCAGTAAAAATCTTCTCACTATCACGTGTCTTATCATCATTCAGTTCATGAATTTTCCTCCCAAAATGCTTCTTTAAAACAGATGACGGGTTTTCTGGGTGCTGAGCAGGATCTGTGATAACAGCAGTCCCATTCTGTGTGCTATTTTGCGTGCTTTTCAGTAAAGGGACTCATCCCTGGACTCGTTTGTTCTGGAGTCAGTCAGCTTCTCATCACCAGCTTTTAGTGCCAGGTGCAAATGGATTTCCAATGCCCCTACATATGTCTGCAGATCTGAGAGATAGAAAATAAAGACACTGTTCTATAATTTAAGAAAGAAAATACTTTAAGAAAGGGATTATTTTATATCAGCCATGGTCAAGTTCGCAATATATCCAGTGTGCTTATAAATACACAGATGAAGGCTCTTTGTTCTTCAAATATTTATGCATAGTTTACAATATAAAAATAAATTTGCTCAAAAATGAAATGATTTATAAATTTCACCAAAAGTTTACACTGCCACAAGTCTACTAGGAAGTGAAGAACCTCACTTAAAGAATAAATATTCCGTTCACTCATTCCCTGCATATCTGTTGACCTGTTGCTCTGTGATGTGTTTGTACCAAGCATTTGTCATGCATATGGTCTCTACTCTGAAGGCATTTAAATCTGGTGGAGCGACAGAGGAACAGTTGGGAGAACCTGCTGCCGAAGCTAAGGGTGAAGACCAAGGGCAATGCAATGGAGAGCCTGTCCCTAGACAGAATGTTTATTTTAATTAACTTGCCACGTGCCACAGTCTCACTTCACAAACTCAGAAACTTTATAGTCTCCCAAACTGGCCTCCCCTTGGCCACAGAATTAGAATGGGCAATCTAGAATGTGAATTTATTAAATTGTCCTAAACACTGGACTAGACCCTGAAGTCCACTGGCCCACGCACCACAGGGAGCCACAGCAGGAGCTAAGTCCTCCAAAGGCGTCTCGGAGAAAGATAGTGAGAAAAACGCAATTCCTGACACTAGGATGGGACAAGTCAGACTTGGGCAAGAGAACACCTTGCATACTAGTCAGCATGTGCCTCCGTGGCCGGAGCCAGGCCAGCCCTTCCCAAACTCCTTAGCGGCCTCTTGGAGCGTTGCCATCCAGTCTTGTCGACAAGTCTGACGCTCAACTGGTATGCACAGGTGTGGCCATACTGGAAGCTCGAAATTCTGGTTCTGTGGTGTCCTAAAGCTTATATAAATTGTGTGACCTCTTCAAGAAACAATGCACTGGTATGAATAAAAAAAAAATCAGATGTGAAAATGAATATTTGGAAGTTTCACATGCAAGCAGAGGCCCATTCATTTCTCCCTTTTTTAAGCTTTTTATGTATTCATTTGAAAGTCAGAATAAGAGAGAGAGAAAAAGAGAGAGATCTTCCATCTGCTGGTTCATTCCCCAAAGGGCCTCAATGGCCAGAGCTGGGCCAGGCCGAAGCCTGGAGCCAGGAACTTCTGAATCTCCCACATGGGTGCAGGGGCCCAAGCACCTCTGCTGCTTTCCCAGGTGTGTTAGCAGGTAGCGCGATCAGAAGTGGAGCAGCCAAGACTCAAACCAGTGCCTATATGGGATGCCAGCACTGCAGATAGCAGTTTAACTCACTAAGCCACAGCACTGGCCCTGGGCCCATTCATTTCTTAGATAATATACCTCTGCAAACCAAATATTAAATTATAGAAAGGCTCTCATATTAGTTGAGAAAACATGGCCACCTGGGCCACCCCAAATTCCAGCAACCAAAGGACTAACGCCTGGGAACCAGGGCACCTGTCCTGATCATGGTTGTTGGTAAATATTTCCAGCAGGTCTCTCTCTCTCTAGGGCATCTTGCATCTCTCTCTGATGTGATACATGATGTATTGATTTTGCCACTTAGCTCTCAATGCTAATCTTGTATTTCAAGTTCTTGACAGAACCTCACAGTAATCCTAAACACTGACGATTCATACAAGGCAGGGAAGACTGAAAATTCATTGTACAGTCCGCTGAGCTGTCAAACAAGGGCGCAGAGGGGAAGTGCTTCTCTCCCGAGCAACACTACCTCCTAGGGCACTTCCAACAAGGACCCTTAAGGAAGAAGCCCAGGGATGGCAGCCATCAGCCATAGTCACAGCACCCATTCCCCAAAGACAAGGGGAGAAAGCAATTGGACATTTTCCTGTTTATTTGTCTTAATCCAAGAACCAGTACATGGATGTCCCCAATGGAAAACTGACGTATTATAAAAAAAAAATTCATGGAAGAAAGAATGGACACTGTATTCTGAAAAAGCATAGCTGCTTAGGAGTATAAAGTTTAAAATTCATACCATAAGGATACAGGTCCTCAAAATGCACTGCCCCCTGATTTGGTACCTTCGGTGTGAGGCTCCTCTAGGGGAAATGTTCTCAGTTTTTAAAAGAAGCAACTACTTCATTGGACTGTGGTACATGGTTTGCCACAAATTCATCATCAGTGTGGTGTTGCTCTTTGGAACATTTGCAACACTTTCAATTTCATCAAGCCCAGAGAGGAGGGTTTCTAAAAGCAGTCAGCTCACTCCCCACCGAGTTGCAGAAGGAGATTCCTTTGGCACTAAAGCATCGCCACATAATTTGTAGCTGTGGGTGTCCCGAGGGGAAGATCCACACAGGGCACGGTGAGGAAACCTTCTTCTTATTTCAGCTGTGAACTGCTGATAGAACTCCCTTATTCTGACAGTCAGTGACAACAGCTGGGGCTGTTAAAAGCAAACAAACAAATATTGCCTTTCAGTACACTCTGTCCCTTTAAACTAATTGGTACAAGATCTACAATTAGCATCCAGTGTTTTACATACTGAAAAAACAGTGTGTGATTCCTAAACTTGAACCATTTACCTAGTATAGGATCTGACTTAGTGAGTGTTTGATGAATGACTAATGTCAGAATGTATGAATGCATGAATGATTAAATAAGCAACTCAGCAAAATTACTTTCTCCCTGGGAAGTCTCACAGATCGAAAAAAACAAATTTACACTTTTTAATTATTGTCTAGCAAAAAGGACACAGGTCCTAGAGTAGTGGATGGCAACTTTGCTAAGTGTCGACCGGCCATCGTTTCGATGAGAAGAGAAACTACTGATCAGAATGAAAGCTAAGTGCAAAGACTTCCAATGTGAGTGTGTAAATGAATGTGTGTGTGTATGTGTGTGTACACACTTGCGGGCTGAGAGGGGAGACCTGAAGGAACTGGAGAGCAGTGTCTCGGAGCTGCACAGCCGCATGCGTGTACACTGTCTCTGTGATCTGTAGCCTGGCACTCAACTCTTCTAGGAAGCCCCGAGGTGCCCTGAGAAGAGCAGAAGGGTGCACACAGACGGAGGTGCCAATCTGCAGCTTGCCAAATTTACCTTCCTCCTTGAACCTCACCTAACTCATCCTGAACAGGGGGCTAATAAAATTTACCTGTCCAGGTTGTTACGGAGAAACAGGTAACGATAGCCAGCATGTATATGCGTAAAACTGACTATGTGCCAGGCACTGTCCTATGCCTCATTTAAATCTCAGAGGAGCCGTGGGAGATGCTCTCTCCCTTTGCAAGTGATGAGTTAAGTAGCTACCCGAGGTATATAGCAGAGTGTCTGTGCACAGGAGATTCTCAACAGATAACAATGACCATTCCTTATTGTCATAGTCCTAACGCTTTCCATGCCCTCTGTCAGCTGGTCCTCAGGATGAGCTGCTTTGAATGGCGCCTGACATCTCCCAGGCGTTTGATACCCATTTGTTAAGCTTGTGAATGCATCTTTGCTGCACCCAAGAACTCACTGAGGCTTAGATAAGGAACTTGCCCGTCACACAACACAACCAGAACGTGAACCTCCCAGAGTCACTGTGGAGCCCGTGATCTTAACCAGTCAGGTGTGGTCTCTGCAGCATCTCCTGGGATTAGCAAGAACAGATCAGGTT
This sequence comes from Oryctolagus cuniculus, assembly GCF_964237555.1. Lineage (NCBI taxonomy): Eukaryota > Metazoa > Chordata > Mammalia > Lagomorpha > Leporidae > Oryctolagus > Oryctolagus cuniculus. Next base: position 19,692,270 of record NC_091436.1, on the reverse strand, counting down.
TGGGGCGGGTGGGGGTGGCAGGCACACACCTGTGTGGGTCAGAGTCATCTCTAGTGGCTGGGACAGAACACCCGCGGGGTCGTTCAGCAAACATGGAATGAATCATCATTCCTCTCTCTTGTTCTGCCTTGTTCAGTCCCCTCTGGTATCCTTGCAGCCTTCAAGTTCTAATTCTAGAAGAGAGGAAAAAAAATATTAGAAATCATACTTTGAACTATCCATCATTTAGCTAAGACTTCTTAAGGGTTCTTAAGTAATCAGTCATTTGAGGTTTAGGATTGTATTTGAGGGAAGAGGGCTGTAATGAGAGTGGGGGAAGAATGCGATCCATTTTAATATCTAATTTTCACATGTTGCCAAATAGGTCCAGAAAACCTGACTTCAAAGAAGACTGACTTGAAAAGAATGAAATGTGACTCAAAATATTATACACTGATCCGTAAATGAACAGGAATGTTGAATTAACCACCTGTCTATGCATTATTTCTATAATACTGAGATGTGACCAAAGCCTCAAAACTGACATTCTCTGATTTAGAATTGGAAACGCTAATGGGTATATGCTTCGAGCATGGTGGACTAATTATTAAAATCGATCATTCTTGGTTTCTCATTACCTTGATGTGACTGAGCATGGATAAAAACTAAATTTTAAGAAAGAAAGAAAGAATAGCTCGTTACCAAATACTAAACAGCTTCAGTAACTTCACGCCAGGCTGTGAAGGACATTTGTGTCTCGTTATGACAAGGAATTCTTCATAATGTGTGCCTAGCATATAGATTGCATCCTTTATTTGAAGCAATAAATGAGTCATCCTTAGTAGCTGATGGAAATAAATAGGCAGGCAAAATTTAAGGGGATGCAAGAAAGACCGACCAGTGGGACTCTATAATAATTGCTTGTCACCGTAGCATCAAGCAGTTCATCCTTGTAGGGACTCGTTTTGTGGCTTGGCCATTATGTTCTCTGGATGGGGGAAATGCAGTAATTCACAGAAAAGCAATGACAGGATTCTGCCCGTTTACCTAATAGTATCGACTAGACAGGAGAATTATGGCTTGCAAGGAAAGAGACATTCTATATTTGGAATTGTTTTTGCTGCCTTTGTGCCCAATCAGAATTTTTCTCATTTTGAAAATATCAATAGCCTTGAGACGGACCACAGACAGGACTCCTAGTTTATTTTTTTTTTTATCTGAATAGAAGAGTACACAGTTTCCAGATTCTGCCCAATTACTTGCTTACAGAAACCTCTGCCGGGGCTGGGAGGAAGCGGGGAAGAGAGGCTATGCTTTAGCGCCCCTTGCTGGTCAACCTGTAGAAAATCTGTGCACCATTGGCAGGACGCAGGTTTCAACAAAAAGAGCTGCACGCTGCAGTCAGAAGGCAAGGAAGCCAAAATGACCTGACCTGGACATTGCAGCTTAGCACGAGGAGTCACTATGAGCATGAGATGATGCACTTGGAAGTGCACATGCACGCTAGGAGAAAGCTGCAGTCTAAACTACAATTAACAAAACCTGCATGTTGGAGCCACTGCCTCCGACACTGGCAGCCCATATGGGCACCAGTTGGAGTTCCAGCTGCCCAACTTCCGCTCTGGCTCCCTGCTAATGGCCTGGGAAAAGCAGGAGAAGATGGCCCAAGTGTTTGGGCCCCTGACACCCATGTGGCAGAGCTGGAGGAAGCTCCTGGCTCCTGGCTTTGGCCTGGCCCAGTGCTGGTCCATTGCAGCCATCTGGGGAGTAAACCAGAGGGTGGAAGATCTCTCTTCCTCCCCTGCCCCATAACTCTAACTTTCAAATAAATAAATAAATAAATCTTTTTTAAAAATACATGTTTAGCCTAAGCTTAACTTGAAAACAAATCAGGAGTCGGGGTGCAATGTTTGGTCTAACTGTTGAGAGGTCACTTGAGATACTTACCTACCGTATCAGAGTACCCGAGTTTGAGTCCCAGCGTCACTCCTAACTCTAGCTTCCTGCTAATGTGCATCCTGGAAGTCAGCAGGGGATGGCTCAAGTACTTAGATCCCTGCCACCCACGGGGGAGACCTGGATTGAGTTCCCAGGTTCTGGCTGTCACAAGCATTTGGAGGCTGAACCACTGGAGACTGGAGATAAGATTCATTCTCTCTCTCTCTCTCTTTCTCTCTCTCTCATAAGTAAAGTAATAAATAAATAAAAATTAAAATAAATAAATCTAGGTAACCATATTCCTAATGAATGTACCGTTGTAGAATAACAAACTCTTTCTAGGCCCAGAATATGATTTTGCTTGATTATGTCTCCAAAAAATATGTCCAGCCTCTCAAACCATAAGAGAAACAATAGAAAGGAAAAAAAAATCCCTAGTGGAATTTGCAACTCAAGCTAAACTCCAAAAATAATACAAAAGCCTCCTTCTACAGATGCAAAACGACTGTATCCATAGTAATGCATTAGATAAATGATAATTCTATTACAATCTGTACTAGTGGATTCTGGATATGATGGATCTTATTTGATTTTTTTCAGGATGTGGTTATATTACTTTTATAGTAATATAAAACACTTTAGCTATAACATAGCTACACTAACAATCTGTCCACTAAAGCTGGCTAATTCCTAGGATTCCACAGGGAGCCGTCAGACCTAACCCATCAATGTCTTCAGATCATCAGCAGAGCTGAGGTTAGCATTCCATCTCCTCCCTCACAAGCACCTGGAGACCAGGACAGGTGGTAGCCTGGGCAGCTGTGCAGGCCCACCCCAGACGCCCCTGCCTATAGAAGGTTCTGGCAGGAAGCTGCAGTTCGCGTTGGTCCTTGCAAAGCCTGGAAGGGAATTCAAGGGCTCCAGCATAGCCAAAGCATCCTGCAAAAGACCAAAGCTAGAGGACTCACACTTTCTGTTTTCAAAGCTTAATACCAAGTTACGTCACCAAGAGAAGGCAGTACTGGCCTAAAGACAGACGTTATCATAGATCAGTGAAATAGAACTGAGAATCCAGAAATAAATCCTTCCATTTGTGATCAACTGACTTTCATCAAAAGTGCCACAATAATTCAACAGAGAAACTTCCAGACTGTGCAACAAATAATGCCAGGACAAGCTGGATAGTACATGCAGAACGAAGCCAGGGATAGATATTTGACCTGGTAGCTTAAGACACGGCCGCCTGCCTCCCACATCTGAGTACCGGGGTTTGAGTGACCTTTTCGAGTCCAGTTCCCTGCTAATGTCCATCCTCAGGTGGCTGGGCTCTGCCATCCACATGGGAGACCTGGATGGAATTCCTGGCTCCCAGCTTCAGTATACCCATCCCCAGCTGTTATGGGTATTTAGGGAGTGAGCCAGAGGATACGAGATCTCTGCTCTGTTCCTGTCTCTCTGCCTTTCAAATAAAATTTAAAATTGTTAAAAGAAAGAATGAAATTGGCCACACATCTTACATAACATACAAATAACTCATTCAAAATCGAACAAAGATCTAAATGTGGGGCCGGCGCTGTGGCGTAACGGGTAAAGCTGCCACCTGCAGTGCCAGCATCCCATATGGCCACCGGTTCGAGTCCTGGCTGCTCCACTTCCAATGCAGCTCTCTGCTATGGCCTGGGAAAGCAGCAGAAGATGGCCTAAGCCCTTGGGCCCCTGCACTTGCGAGGGAGACCCAGAAGAGACTTCTGGCTCCTGGCTTCAGATCAGTGAAACTCTGGCCATCGCAGCTATTTGGGGAGTGAACCAGTGGATGGAAGACCTCTCTCTCTCTCTCTCTCTCTCTCTCTCTCTCTGCCTCTCTGTAACTCTGCCTTCAAATAAATAAATAAATCTTAAAGAAAAATCTAAATGTAAAAAAACTAAAGAACTGTCAGGAAAAAAATGAGAAAATCTCTGTGACCTTGGATTTGGCAATGATTTCTTAAGACACCAAAAGCAAAAGCAACAGAAGGAAAAAACATAATGACTGACTTTACCAAATTTAAAACTTTTGTGCCTCAGCGGACACCCTTAAGAAAATGAAAATACAACAAATTTTTTACCAATCATTTATTTGATAGAGAACCATATCTAGAACCTACAAAGAATAACAACTCAATAATAAAATAAATTTAAAATTAGTTACTAATTCAAAGTGGGCAAAGGATACATGAATGACCAGTAAGTGCATGAAAAAATGCTCTATCTCACCAGTTCTTGGGGAAATGCAAATCTAAATCACAGGAAGATGCCGCGTGACACTCTCTAGGAAGGCTATAATGAAACAGACAGATGTTAACAGGTGTTGACGAGGATGGAGAGAAACTGCCACCTTTATACATCGCCGGTGAGCAGCTTACACGGTGCAAGCACTTCAGAAAAGAGTACAGCCGTCTCTCACATGTTATCCATTCCCATTTGACCCAGAAGTTCTGCTCCAGGATATTTACCCAAAGCACAGGAACACACGTGCCTGCCCAGAAACGCCTGCCTGAATGTTCAGAGCAGCGTTCTTGAGAACTTCCGTGGCCAAGATGCCGACGAGGGAGGTTCCTGATGCGTTCCCTTCCTGACTTGTCCACAGGTGCCTCCTTGCTGGGTTCTCTCGTGGCCTTTCCTCTTTGCTCCCATGGAGCACTCTCTGTCCCCATCAGGGTACTAATCCTATCAGACCAGGGCTCCCCCTGTGACTTCAGTCACCTCCTTAAAGACCTTACCTCCTAATGCAGTCACGCTGGGGCTTAGGGCTTCAAAATAAGAATTTTCTGGAGATACAATTCAGTCTACAATATCCACTTATGTGAAATATTCAGAAGAGACAAATCTATAGAAATGAAAAGTAGATTAGCATTTGCCAAATTTGAAAGACGGGAGAATCAGCGGTGGCCGCTAAGGAGTGCGAGGTTTCTTTTTGGGTAGTGAGAATGTTCTGAGATTGACTGTGATCATGTTTGCACATCCCTGTGAATTTACAAAAGCCACTGAATTATGCGTTTTTGAGGACAACATTGTATGCTAAGAGAGTTATCAATAAAGCTGTTATAAAATACAAAGGCCTAAAGGGTACAGGAAGTATCATTAGTGAAGTCTTGCGAGGTAGCGGGGTTGCACCCATTTTCATGGAGCTCAGGGCCAGGACTGGAGTCTTCAGATACACTCAGGGAAGGAAGAGCCTAGTTCTGCGGGGAAACCTTAGATTAAGGAATTCTGGGCAAAAGGGCGGCTATCAGATCTGGGGCACACGGCTTGACTTTCCTAACGCCAAACTTGGTCTGAAGTTGAGTCTCAGAGGGTTGGCCTAAAGCTCCTTAAACCACTTCCCAAGGCCAGCATTGGTATGAGGACCCAGAGGATGACAACCCAGGCTGGGGAGAAGCGAGCTCCTGAGCTCCAGCTCAGCTGGGTCCCATGCGGCCCGAGGTCACCTCGCGTGGCTTCCTGACTTCCCTCTTCCATTCCTTCAGAGGGAGGACGTTGGCTTCCCATCCCTCCATGTTCCTGTCTCACGAGCTTGGGGACTTCAAAGCGTAAATCTGCCAAACTGCACTCACTAAGCCCATGTGCTGTATTGTCCTTGTCGGATTACTCATCGATCAGTTCCAAGACACAAACTTTGACGTCTGCACTCCTGGGTCTTGCCCACTGCCGAACACTTAGGAGGTGCTCCACAGATGTTGCTAAATAAATGAGTAAATTAGTATTTTGGCTTTCTCATTTAAAAAAAAAATATTTACTTGAAAGGCAGAGTGACAAGGGTAGAGGGAGAAAGGGGATACAGAGAGAGAGAGAGAGAGATCTTCTATCCACTGTTTCACTCCCCAAATGCCCACTATAGCCAGGGCTGAACTGGGCCAAAGCCAGAGACCAGCAGTTCCATCCAGGTCTCCCATGTGGGTGGCAGGGACCCATGTACTGGGGACATCTGCTGCCTCCCCAGGTGCATTAGCAGGGAGCTGGATGGGAAGCAAAGAGGATTTGAACCAGCCCATCTGGTTCAATGACAAGGCTCACCCCAACTTTCTCATTTTTAACTTGTTAGTATATGTATAACTTCTTGCTTCTGCTAGACTAAGCCATTTTTGGAACTAACTCCAGACACCTAACTAAAGCATTGGTTTTTCCAGACTTGACATGTTTGTCAGTAACAATAGTTAAACATTTATTAAATATTGCTTGACAGGGCACTGCATTAAACAATTTATATTCATTATCTCATTTAATTATCACAATAAACACTTGAGTAGATCTTTTTCTTTTTTTAATTGCAATTGTGTTTTATGTTTAGTTTTTCTACATTAAAAAATTAATGGGCATATAAAGTTTTTACATATTTATGGGGCATTATGTGATTTGGTTTTAAATTTTTTATTAGCAGATCTTTTTCTTACTCCCATCTTACGGATGTAGAAACAGGCTCAGAAGGGTTAAGTGACTTCCCCAGAGGCACAGACGTAAGAGTAGTGAAGCCATGGTTCAGACCTTGGGACTCCAAGGCCTAGGGTCTTACTCTCTGTATGACCGTGACCTCCCAGTGTTTTTCATTTTGCCATGTACCTTTGTCAGAGGTACAAAACAAGGGTCGTGGCTTGAGATTATTCCTGCGACTGTCAGGCCCTTGTCTGAAGGGTCCTTGGCCTCCAAGATTAGCAGATCCTCGACAGGGCCAGAATCTCACCTAATTCATCAAACAGGCTGCAGGGTTCTGAGCTATCCTCACTCCTGCCCAAGCTGCCCCTTGCAGTGAGGGGACCCTGAAACATCAGACACACATTCAAAAGAGTGGGCGGGCTTCTTCCCTTCGGTCAGGAGTTCAGTCTGCCATCAACCAAAAGCAGAAAGGCTCTGCGGGCTGTCTGCCCTGCCTACTGCCCCAGAGCGCCCACACTTTTCACTTCTTGCTCTCGTGTTCCCACGTGCGTCTCAGCTGCACTCCAGAGTTCTGCACACAAGGAGAACTCCACACCTGAGCTCAATGCTCACCAGGGTGGAACAGTCGGACATTTCAGAGCCGTCTCAGCCCGAGGTGCTTCCGAAAGGCACGCACGAGACGTCTGAGAGCTGCTGCCAGGGACTCGGCAGCTTCCACGTTGATCTCAGGAAAGGAGACGCAATGTCTGCTCGTTCCATGCCTACCATGTCCCAGTGCACACAGCCTGGCGTCTTGCTGATTTTCTCTTCGCCTCTGGTACCATGGCCCTGTGTGTGTTAGGACCAGAAAGCACTCAAAACCATCATCTGCGAGAGATCTGGGGAGATGGTCGTGCCCAGACTGGGGGCAACTGCTGTTCCAGATGAGCCTGGAGTCGAGACAAGTGTCTGTGACCAGGCAAGTTAAAGCAGAAGCCAAGTTCATCCTCATGCTCAAGGTGTCAGCGTGTCTAGGATCCAACTGGAAGTCAAGGAAAAGACAGAATGAGCAACGCCAGTGGTGTGAACGGTCCTCAGATTCTTCCAGGGGACTGCACAAGCAGAGAAGAAGTCTGGCCATTGCCCCTGGATTCTTCTTTCTTAAAAAAAAAAATTATTTTTTATTTACTGGAAAGGCAGAGTTACAGAGACAGCTTCCATCTGCTGGATCACTCCCCAGATGGCCGCAACAGCCAGCACTGGGCCGGGCTGAAGTCAGGAGCCTGGAACCCAATCCAAGTTTTCCCTGTGTGTGGCAGGGACCCAAGGACTTGAGCCATCAGATGCTGCTTCGCAGATGCATCAGCAGGGAGCTGGGTTGGAAGTGGAGTAGCGGGGACTCACAGCGGCATCCTAAGAGGGATGCACGCCCCCCAAGCAGCAGCTTCACCGACTGCACCATAATCTCCACCAAACTCTCCTTTCAAAACCCACTCCTACATCCTCACCCAAACCTGTGGGGCGCTGAGCTACTGCTACTAACGGCCACATAAGTAATACTTCTCCCATCTCGGGCCTAGTTCCATGATGTCGCTTGTTCTCTGCCGATGGCTGTGTTGTCCGTGAAGGCAGAGCTACAGTGCCTTGCTCATCATTCTACTGCCAGAACCCAACACACAGCTAAATTAATGCAGTTTTCCCTTGCCAAAATGAATTATAAGGCCAATGCAGAAGAAATACCTGGCAAAAAATGGAGCTGAGAATTGAATCTCCGGTGATGGAGAAGTATGGACAAGCACAGGATTCCCTTGCACTAAGAATGGGCCAAGGCTTAGAGGCAGGCATTGGCATACCTCTCAGCTGCCTCTTGGGGCGCCAGCATTCCAGATCAGGGTGCCTGGATTCAGATCCCAACTCCGCCTCCAACTCTGGCTTCCTGCTAATGCACACTGCAGGAGGCAGTGGCTCAAGTTGTTGAGTGCCTGACACCCACAGGGAAGACCCAGGTTGAGTTCCTGCTCCTACCTTTGACCTGGCCCAGCCCTTGCTGTTTCAGGAATTTGGAGCATAAACCAACATATGGGAGATCTCTGTGTGTGTGTGTGTGTGTCTGTGCCCTTCAAATAAATAAGTAAATGCTTAAAAAAAATGAGGGGCCCAGCATTGTGGCACAGTGGGTAAAGCCGACACCTACAATGCCAGCAACAAAACTGGGTGCTGGCTCATGTTCTGGTCCTGGCTGCTCCACATTCAATCCAGCTCCCTGTTAATGTCCTGGGAAAAGCAGTGGAAGATGGCCCAAGTGCTTGGGCCCCTGCCACCCACGTGGGAGACCTCTCTATCTTTCCCTCTCCCCCCCAGCTCTGCCTTTCAAATAAATAAATAAATTTTTTAATAAATTAATCTTAAAACAAACCAAAAAAAATGAATCAAGCTCTATCTGCTTGAGGGAGATTTGCCTTGAGATGCTAAGCTTTTTAAAGATGAAGACATTTTTAATCATTTTAACACCTTTCAAGGCACTATAAAGCTTGGCTTTTAAAATTATTCTTTCCCTGTTTGTATTTCCAAACAACATATCATATTTTAAAAGCCAACCTTTTTCTTTTGTCTAACTTTAAATATAATATACATATATATTGAAATATAGAATATTTTGAAGACACTAAAAGAAGAGACATCAGAGGATACTATTTTCACAATGTTCCCTTAGATTTTCAGGAAATTTGAAGAAGCCTAATTTTTCTGTTGTAAAAATGTTTATTGGAATGCACCTCTATTTTACTTTAAGATTTTTTTCATTTAATTAAGAGGAAGAGAGATAGAGAGAGAGAGAGAGAGAGAGCGAGCGAGCTTCCATCCACTTATTCACTCTCTGAAAGCTGAAATGGCCGGGGCTGTGCTGGGGCCAGAGCCGGTGGCCAGGAAGGCAAGCCAGGTCTTCCATGTAGGTGGCATGGATCTAATTACCTGAGCCATCACCACTGCCTCCCGGGGTCAGCACTGGCAGGAAGCTGGAGTCGGAAACAGAAATGGGAACCAGAGTTAGGCACTCAGATATGGTGCAAGGACGTCTTAACCACCAGGCCAAACCTTCAAACCTTCCTGTTTGAAATCAAAATTATTTTCAAGTGTCAAATTGACACATTAGTCATCTTCTAGTTGCCCCCTCAACAATCTTACGGACCATGGTTGCATTTGGCATATAAATGTACCAATACCAATCAGTTCCTTGTGTGCCTTGTTTTGAATCTGCACTGTTTGGTGAAGCTCCTAAAAGGACTTTTTCAATTCGAATGTGCTGTCCAAATTTTCTACCACTGAGATCGTCGTCCAGAAGATTTTCACCTGGTAGTTCACAGAAAAAAGTCCACAGTAAATCCCTCAATTAAAAGTCAACCTTCTCCCTCCGTATTTCATCCAAACGCAGCCTCTTGTTGGAGAGCCTGACTGCACCCCCTGGTTTTCCTGAGTCAGTTTGACGTTTACCTTCTGTTATTGACTGTTGGGTTCCTTATGTCTGTGCATTCCCTCCCCTTGCGAAGTGTGTGCCTATGTGCCCAGAGAAAGGAGAGGTAATCAGAATATTGCAAGCGCCAAATGGAAATACAAACAGGGCCATGTGTGATGAGCGGAAACAGAACAATGTACTGAGAGCTAAGCCTGGGAGAGGCGCGGGTTGGATGCTTTTCACAGCCCTAGCAAAGGGCTTCTGGATACAGGTGGTGGAAGCAAATTGCCTGTCAAGTGACTCCCTTCAGAACGAGGCCAGCCATGTAGAACGGCCACAGTACACCAGGGCCTCGCTTCTGCTGTCCACAGCATCAGGCTCCTCCAAGCCGGTGCAGGAATGACAGCCCTGCAGGGCGGGGGCCACTGCGAAACCATCAGTCAAAGGAGATGGGGATGAGGAAAGGGGGAGGGGAGCTGAAATAAGGCTGGTGGGGGAGGGGAGGTGGAGCAGGCAGAGGGGAAGGAGGAGACAATGCCCATTTATCTCCAGAATCTCTCAGAGTCCAGGGATATACAGCAAGCGAGAGGAAGGAAGAGCGTAGGGGCCTTGCTTGTGTTTCCCCCAGGTCAGTGTTCTCAGATGCCGAGGGAAACGCTCCGGCCTTCTCCAAGCTCACACACACACACCCACACACACACACACACTTCCCAGGCCCTTCCCTGTGCCCGTTACCTCTGTGCCGACAAGGGCAATGATGGGGCGGATGTTCGGAGCAATGGTCAATTCGCCGCTCGGGATGCCCGCGTCCCACATTATAGTCCCTGGGCTGGAGGCCCAGTTCCACTCTCAATCCAGCTTCCTGCCGATGTGCACCCTGGGAGGCAGTGGTGACGGCTCAAGGACTTGCGTCCCTGCCACCCACGTGGGAGACCTGGATTGAGGACAAGCTCCTGGCACAGTCCTCTTTCAGGCATTTGAGGAACATAGGACATTTCTCATTCTCTCTCTCTCTCTCTCTCTCTCTCTCTCTATCTCTCTCTCTCACACACACACACACACACACACACACAGTATGCAGGCTGCCCTGTAGCCAGTGCATGGTCTCCTTTCTTTCCATTTAGCTCTTGTGCAAGACAGAAATTTTCCTGGACAGCAAGAGTGTGTCACTCTCAAAAGTCCAGATCCGTTCTAAATCACTTCCTCATACTACAGGGAACCTGCTTTTTTCTCCTCTGGAGCCACCCTCCTCTCCCTGCAGGTAACTTTCCATTGATGCCACAGAGCGGTGCAGCGCTGCACCAACTCTGGCCCCTCGGGTGCATTTCCCAGCCTCCACATTGGTCTGGCAATGCCAGGGAGGCCACCAGGCTTAACAGCAGGACCCACAGCTGCCGGCTTGAAGGAAACTCTGGCTTCCAAGGACCACATTGAACAAGAGAAAGCTCAATAAATGGAGGCTTCAAGGTCAAAGGAGAGGAGATGCTGGGTGGCAAATTCAGGTGAACATTCAACACCTGGATGCTAAGGCCAGAGCCTCAGGGAGGGGCAGTGGAGGCAAGAGTCTTGGGCAATCAGAGCAGAGAGAGCAGAGACCATAGCTGGGTGCCTGAAGGCAGACGCTTTGGCAAGAGCAACCTCGACTCCCCAGGGTACCTGGCACAGGAGAGGCGCCAGGACCTGATGACTCAGCGAATGACTATGCAATGACCCGAGCTTTCTCTGAGAAAGCAGGACAAGCTCCATGCTCTTAAGGAGGCCGGCGCCTGCCTTTGGAGAGCCCAGCCTGCTTGCCTTCCTAAGCCTGCTTTCTCAATTCCCGTCCTGGGGAAACAGAAGGCCACGGCCAGGTTCACTGAACCAGGGCAGCATTTTGATACCAGCAGACCTGGGCCCGCCACAAGAGTCGTGCACTTGGCAGGAACACCACCGTGCAGTCGGGCAGAAAGCACATCTGTGCCTCATTGATAATGTAATCACCTACATTACATTTTTAGCCTGGAGCACCTGTGCACAGCCCAGAACGCCAGCCCAGGGCAACCATTCTGATGGAGGTAATATTAACAGCTCTCATTAAAACTGACAATGAGAGCAGTGCCCGGTAGCACGGCTGCAAGGAGGCGTCAGTCCACATTTCCATTAGAGGCCCCTGTTTTTGGAGTTCTTAACTCAACCATGGAATTATGCTTTGCACCGAGCTAAAACCTGAAAAGGAAACTCCCAAGAGGCAAAGAGAGTGTGACTCTTGGAGCCGTGAGACTACGTCAGGTGTCATTTCCCATCTGCTCAAGTTCAACTCTACAGCACATGGAGGGTCACTATTTTCCTACCCTCTCTGGACAGTGGGGAAAAAAATAGCATTAGCATAGAAGATTTGTCTCTAAGCCAGCCCCTGGGAAGTGTGAAAGTCTTAACTCTTCCCTACATCGGGGCTGCTCAGAGCCCTGTCACAATGACAGCGTGTGGCAATCATTTGGCCTTGGTGCATACCTTTGTGTTTTGTTTACCACTACCTGTCCAAAACAAAGAAGTGAAGAATTCCAAGGGCTCCACCTGGGACTTAATGCGGTTGCCCTGAGCTGGAGCATGCTCACTTTCAACACAGCATCTTTCTCGGATGAAGGGGAGACCAAAAGACATGCATTTCCCTGGCAACACTTGACAAGGATTCTGTTATATTTTACTTTGACCCAAAAAAGGTGTCGTGAGCTGCATTCCCAGCCTGGGTGCGGCAGGTGAAATTATTTGTCTATAAATCTTCTCCTGCTTTTGAAGGTAGAGCAACTGTTGTTCCTGCAAAAATATGAAGGAGTATGCTCACAGATGATTGCTTTAGAAAGATGAGATAACCTTTTTAAAGCAAGGGAACTTTTTTTTAAAAAAGGATTTACTTATTTTATTGGAAAGGCGAGTTACAGAGAGGAAGAGAGAGAGACAGAGAGAGAGAATTTTCTATTTGCTGGTTCACTCCCACAAATGGCTGCAACAGCCAGGGCCGGGCCAGGCCAAAGCCAGAAGTCTGGAACTCCAGCTGGGTTTCTTGTGTGAGTGCAGGGGCCCAAGCACTTGGGTCATCTTCTGCTGCCTCCCCAGGCTAACAGGGAGCTGGATCAGAAATGGAGCAGTAGGGATTTGAACTAGTACCATTGACAGTGGGTTAATCCACTGAGCCACAGTGCCAGTCACAATTTCTGCTAACAAGTATTGCTTGGGAGGAAAAAGGTCATTTTGGTTGTTAGTAACCCCTGTTCCCTCCTCCACACACCCCAAGAAGTACAAGGAAGGCTCAGATCATATTATGCTGCTTCTCTTTAAAATTTTTCAGTGGCTTCCTGTTGGAGTTGGGATAAGGTCCACACTCTCCTGTTGTCGACTGTGCCACTTTGCTAACGTTTTGTTTGGCTTCCTCTTGTCTCCGGTTCCGCCATCCTCTCCTCCCTCACCTCGGGGACTTTGCACTAGCACATCCCTGCCTGCGCTGCTTTGCTTCCCACACTCAGCAGAGCTGCTTCGTCGTATTCTTCCAGGGTGGATGCCACCTGTGCCTGCCCTGTCTGGGTGGCTGCTCTCTCCCAACAGTCTCCATGTCAGTCCCCTGGTGATTCCTTTTTACTTTAACACAGTCATTGCTTTACTGATCTGCCTTGCCTTTGAATGCCCGGCCATCTAAAAGTGGGCTTTGTGAGAGAAAAGCTCTGTGCCATCATTGTGTTAGCAGCACGTGGCGTGCACTGTATGCTCAATGACTATTGCTCTATAAGTAAATTCGGCTTTGTATATAAGATCATGCATTATTGTTTAAGCTTTAGTAGCCATTATTCTCTTTGTAGGCTATATAACAGAATAATTTCTCTGTAGTCTTGATATAACTTGCACTTTGCTGAAAGGAACTAGATTCCCACACAAAATGACAGGCTTGGAAATTGGAGGGGTAAGGCAATGCTGTTCTGTTCCACCTGTCTGCCTCTCCCTAGCTGGAACAGTCCCAGATTTCTGTAAGATGTTTACAGAACTAACCGAGGTGCTCCCCGTGCACCGTGAATGTCTAGAAACCAGAGTCTTTTTTTTCTTAGTGTATATCTCCTCACTTTACTCGTTTGAAAGGCAGAGAGGCCAAAAAAGACAGGCATTATGGCATTAAGGGAGGGCTGCCGCCTCCTAATTCCCTCTCCAAATACCCACAGTGGCTGTGGCTGGGCCAGGCTGAAGTTGGCAGCCTGGAACTCCATCCAGGTCCTCCCTGTGGATGGCAGAACCCAACTACCTAAGCTGTCACTGCAGCCTCTCCCCAGGTCTGCCTTGGCTGGAAGCTGGCACTGGGAGAAGAGACTTGATCTCAGGCACCCCAGTATGGGATAGAGGCACCCCAGTTGGCATCTTGAATGCTACAGCAAATGCCCCTGGTAGAACCAAGATTCTTGACTGGATGTTCTTTGATGTCTGAACTCTGACTTAACAGAAGCCAAGTGCCACGTTTTAGAAATGTTTGAAAACTAAATGAATGTTCCATCTTGGCCTGAGTCATGCAGTGTGTTAAGCCTTGTCCTGGGGATGAGGATTTCACAGTGAGTAAAAATCATTTGGGAACAAGGCCCCCAAGCCTCAGGACCATCTCTGGAAAGGCAGAGTTAGTCAAGAATTAATAACCCACGATTCTCCAATTAAACTGTTCAAGATATAATACTCATGCTTTGAAGAAAAAATAAAACCATGTGTTTAAATGGCAGCTCTGGAAGCTTCTTACAAGGGTCAGACCCCATATTAGAAGTGCTTATACAACTTGGGTACACTCTGACGGTCGACAATAGCTTACTCTCAAATACTTTCCCAAATTCTTTCCTCTCTGCTGCTTGCTAAAATTTGGTTGACTAGTAGGAAAAGAAGAAGAGGTTTAGGTAAAATTGTTTTAAACTTGCATAAGAATATGACATTGGGGCTGGCATTGTGGCACAGTAAGCTAAGCCTGCAACGTCAGCATCCCATATAGGCACTAGTTCATGTCCCTTTTGCTCCACTTCCAATCCAGCTCCCTGCTAATGAGCCTGGGAAAGCAGTGAAGATGGTCTGAGTGCTTGTGCCCCTGCACCCACGTGGGAGACCCAAGTGAAGCTCTTGGCTCCTGGCTTCAGCCTGGCCCAGCCTTAGCCATTGCAGCTCTTTGGGGAGTGAACCATCAAATAGAAGATCTCTCTCTCTCCCTCTCTCTCTCTCTCTCTGTAACTCTACCTTTCAAACGAATAAATCAAAAAAAAAAAAAAAAAAAAAAGAATGTAACCTTTACCAAGTTACTCTCTAAGCCTCAGTTTTGTTGTCAAACCACCTCCCAAACTAGTTGGAGGATTTGCTATGGAACCCCCAAACTTAGACCCGCTCACCCAACACGTCAAAAGCCAATCACTGACATCAGAGCGATAGAAGAAAGTTGGTATTTATTGCAAAGTGCAGAGCAAGAGCCAGACAATTGTTGCTTAATTCTTGGGCTCCCCAGGGAGCCAAGGGGAAGGTTTTTGTAGATTGAAACTGAGGCTGAGAGACGTATGCTCAGCTCGTGTCCAGTTCCTGGTTGGTCAGTGGTGCTGTGACCTTTCTTTGATGAATCAGTGGTGCCATGCTCTGGCAGTGGGGGGAAGGGGTTACCTGTAAGTGGTAGTCACCTGTTGCCCTAGACCTAGAAGTTCCCTTCCTGTACCTGGAATTCCCCCTACACAACCTCCCCCCTCAGACAATACTGCCCAACACGGTTTTATCTGTTGGAGAAGAAAACGGCTTATTGAATCTGGTGATTAGAACCTCTTGGGCCAGCTGTATCACTCCCTGAGTTCAGTAAATGCCTCTCAAAGGACAGGCAAGGCACCTTGGGCTAAGGGAGACAGATGAGGGGCTGGGCCCTGCCTTTACATTATAGGGGTTTGGCCTCAGTATCTTCACCTGAAAAATGGGGATAGGCGGGGCTGGCACTGTAGGAGGAAGGCTAAGGCTCCATCTGCAGCACCAGCATCCCACTTGAGCACTGGTTTGAGTTCCAGCTGCTCCACTTCCAATCCAGCTCCCTGCTAATGCTCCTGGGAAAGCACTGGAAGATGGCCCAGGTGCTTAGGACCCTGCACCCATGGGGAGACCCAAATGAAGCTTCTGGCTCCTGGTTTTGACCTGGCTCAGCCCCAGCTATTGCAGCCATTTGGGAAGTAAACCAGTGAATGGAAGATTCTCTCGCTCGCTCGCTTGCTCACTCGCTCTCTCTCTCTCTCCCTGTCCTCAAGTAAGTTATTAAAAAGATGAAGTGCTACAAGACAATTTTGATAATGTATGCAGAACACATAGCACAACATGCAGACGGGATCCATTTTAGCAGCCACTGCTGTTGTTAGTGTCATTATCAACAGCAATTCTAATGTTAGAAAAGCCCTAGGCAAACAAGAGGGGGCTTGGCTTTGCTTTTGCTTTTCTCTTAAAGAGAGGCTGGAGGGACTGGTGCTGTGGTGCTAAGCCTCCTCCTGCAGCACCAGCATCTTATATGGACACTGGTTCGAGTCCTGGCTGTTCCACTTCTGATCTAGCTCTCTGTTATGGCCTGGAAAAGCAGTAGAAGATGGCCCAAGTGCTGGGCCCCCTTCACCCATGTGGGAGTCCTGGAAGAAGCTCCTGGCTCCTGGCTTCAGATTGGCCAAGCTCTGCCCATTGCAGCCAACTGGGGAGTGAACTAGCGGATGGAAGTCCTCTCCCTCTGTCTCTCCCTCTCTCTGTCTCCCTCTTAAATAAATAAATAAATCTTTAAAAAAAAAAAAGCACACAAAAACATAAAGAAGTTCAGTAATCACTTACCCAAAACAAGCTTCATCGATTCAAGAACTCTGCTTAGACCTCAAGCAAAGCACTTGCTTACCTAGGAGAGAAAGATCACATCAACTCTGCTCAGTTCCCTGGGTTGTCAAAGATTGTAGTGAGATGCAGGAGGTAAAAGTCCTGTTTGCAGGAGCGTCTGGCTTCACACGTGTACAGTAAGCAGGCTGCTATTTCAACCACCAGGTTAGTGGCTCTCAACCTTGGCTGTACATTAGAACCACCCAGGAGCTTCAAAAACAAATCCAAATGCCCAGATCATGCAATAAGCTAGGGTAGAATCTCTGCAGGGGGAACCCATCCTCGGCGTTACTTGTCTGTTTTTTACACTCCTCAAGTGATTCCAATATCCAGCCGTGTTTAAGTGCAAGGGAATAAACTGCTTCTTAGACTTGCCCAGTGATGAGGAGCCCCGGAGTCCCCCATCCCTACAGAACCAACTTCCAATGGAAGGAGACTAGGAGTCTACATTTTCAACACGCACCCTTCACTGTTATCAGAAGCAGCAAGCAGAATCATAGCCTGAGGGTTGGAGGGGATATTGTTTAAAGTCTTCACACTTGAATCATCTCTGTATCATGTGGAACTTTGCAAATCCCATGCACAGAAGGCCAATGTATGTCAAGCAACTATGCAAGCAATAAATAATACAGTACAACTCAGCTATTTCTCTGTGCAGGAGCCATCACCCACCACTTCCTAGTCCAGAAAGTCTTGACTGATGGAAAAGATTTTCAACATTATGAAACTTTTCAGAATCCAATCACTTGGAATGCCAAGAAATGCCTTGAAAAAAGAATTCTTTCATCTCAGAAATACATGTTTGAATATTGAGAAATAAAATAATAAACTGAACTTTTGAGCATGCCCGGTGGGATCTGACCTCCAGATGGGACCAACACAACTAGACTTTTAGTATATTTCCCCCTCCTACAAGGAGATACTGCACAGCCCCATAAAGCATATGCTATATTACTTTGAGTTCTCATGGAAAATTCGGCAGATGAGTTTTAACATAAATCACCTACAGACAAGCTGCTAGGTCATAAAACAAATGTGAAGGGGTTTTAAAAAGTTTATGGGAAAGCCGCAATTTTTCGCATGAACTTTTTGAAACTCCTCATAGGAAGTTAGTCAACTGCTGATGCCCAAGGTATAAAACAGCTCGACCGGGCAGGACAGCTGCTGTTTCCACCCGTCCTCACCGATGAAAGGGTCGCGCTCTGCCAGGACCCTCGTCTGTCAGTTCCTGCGGAACATTCTAGGCTCGCCTTTGAAAAGCCAAGTCTTGCAGAATTCTGTTTCCTCTGGGGTCACAGCCACCTGCCCAGCCTAGGTAGTTAACCTTGATGTTTCCTTCTTCCTAGTTCCTGTATGCTTGAGTCCTGTCTGTCTTTGCCTCAGCTTTGTATGAGCCATAAATATTTTCGGTATTTAGAGACGATATTTATCTCTAAGCTCTTGTCTTTCTTGACAGTGGAGATTTTTTTTTATGACTATATGTTTGGAAAAATTGTGTCTCCTTAGTAATAACCTCATATAAGTTCCTCCGAAGCTTTGCCAGATAAGACTTTTGGGAATGATGATGCTGGGTCCAGCCTGAATTTTATCTTTGGAAACTTTGGCAACTTGCTCTGAGTAATAAGTGTGTGTGTTAATGTGTGTTCACCAAGTCCTTTCCTTTTACTTTTGAGGGAATGCTTCACTAGAAAAAATCAACGTAGCCTACTTTTCAGGGTGTAAAATAATAATACATTATTGCTGCAGCAGTTTATGTTCTAATGAGAGAGTGTGGTATAAATGCTTGGGATCACAAGCCCTGTGGAAGCGCCAACAGGTGACAGAACACAGCCCTGACTCTCGTGGTGGACCCCACACCTTGAGCAAGAACGGGGTCCTGAGCATTGGTTTTTGCATTTTGTGTTTTTTGTTGTTGAGTCATTTCAGTGTTAAAATGTGTGCTTGGGCTGGGGCGGGTCAGAAATTCCTTAGCAACTACAAGCGATTGCTGTGGAAGACCTTTCCCCACTGTTGGTCTGTTCCCAGGGCTTCTTTCTCCCACCTCCCACATCCTTGACCTCTACAGTGCCTTGATCTGTGTATGGAGACTCTTAGAGCCATCGGGGCATGCAAGGAAGGAATGCACAAAGGCCAGAGCATGCCCACTGGTGAGGTTGCCAAAGCAAAGCATGACAGCCTGGGGGGTGCCTACACAAGAGAAATTTACCAGCTCACAGGTATGGAGGCTTCAAGTGCAAGATCAGTGGGGGGGGGGGGGGGGGGTCGCTTCCTTCCAAGGGCTGGAGGGAAGGCTGCATCCCAGGCCTCTCTCCTTAGCTCCTGGATGCCACATGGCTTCCTCGAAGTCTCTGAACAGATTTATCACACATTGGATTACGGCCCACTCTGATGACCTCATTTTAATGTCATTGCCTCTGTAAAGATCTTGTCTCCTAATAAGATCACATTTTGAGGTACTGGGGTTAGGACTTCAACATATGACTCTAGGAATAGGGCCCAGGGCACAATTCAACTCACAACACTGGGATTTCACATGGCTGTGTTAAAGAAGGCTCATAGCTGAGAAGTACCGACCTGTTGATGGAAAGAAGGCTTCTGGTGACGATCTTGGGAACGGGGCTTTGCTGGCACATCGGAGCTGTTCCTGCAGGTGACTGCGTTTCCCCACACTTGTGAAAAGATCATCACAGTGGCTAGCTTCGATTGTTGCATAAACTACGGTTATTACCTGATATGCACTGATTACGTGAGGTTGGGCTTCTGCGCTCATGGGAGCCAAACTGTAAAACAAACACTGCGTCCCATGGGGGAAGATTTCTTCTTTGGAGGTTGAGAGAGCAGGAGAGTGGACAGGCCAGCCCCTTTCTTACATAAACCAGTAGACGGAGGCCAAGAATAGGGAGACTCCGTGGCCATGGTCATAAGGTTGGTTAGCAGCAGCCCTGGAATCAAAACCTGGGTCTCCCAACTCACAAACCGAGGCTTTCACCAAACCACAGTACCCTGTTCCCCGGATGTCCCCCGCCCTACCCTGCCATCTCTCCAAACTGCCCCCTGTCCCCTGCATCTGGCTTTCCTCAAGTGGTCCTGGGGCAGACATTGAGCCTAGAAGCTAAGACACCACTTTAGACTCCCGTGTGCCATACCAGGGTGCCTGTTTCTGATTTCTGGCTCTGTCTTCTGATTCCAGCTTCCTGCTAATGCACCCCCTGGAGGACGGCAGATGCTGACTCAAATAATTGAGTCTCTGCCACCCAAGTGAGAGACTAGGGTTGAGTTCCAAGTTCTCTGCTTCAGATTGGCCCAGTTTCAGCTAATGCAGGCATTTGGAGAGTGACCCAGCAGATAAAGGAATCTCTGTCCATCGCGCTCTCTCTCTCTCTCTTTCTCTCTCTCAAATAATTTTTACATTTTTTTAAAAAGAAGAAGAATGCCAAGAAGGCTAAAAATAACAATAATCTGCTCCTAATTACTGAGTACATAATGATACCCATGAGCAGGATCAGAATCCAGAAGTTATGACGTTGATAATTGCTTCCCTAAAATCCTATGACCCAAACAGAAGTCTAGGTGTCTAATCTGAATAGAGTAGTAGGTTTCCTTACCCTCGGTTTCAGCTTGTTAACTAAAACTGGCCTTGTCAGACATACTCGTGAATAAAAATAAATCTGTGTTTGAGATGTTGAGCTAGAAGCAGCTGGTGATGACTTTTGAAAACAAGAACACGCCGGCGCTGCGGCTCAGTAGGCTAATCCTCTGCCTTGCGGCACCAGCACACGGGGTTCTAGTCCCGGTTGGGGCACCGTATTCTGTCCCAGTTGCCCCTCTTCCAGGCCAGCTCTCTGCTGTGGCCCGGGAGTGCAGTGGAGGATGGCCCAGGTGCTTGGGCCCTGCACCCCATGGGAGACCAGGAGAAGCACCTGGCTCCTGGCTTCAGATCAGCGCGCCGGCCGCGGTGGCCATTGGAGGGTGAACCAACGGCAAAGGAAGACCTTTCTCTCTGTCTCTCTCTCTCACTGTCCACTCTGCCTGTCAAAAAAAAAGAAAGAAAGAAAAGAAAAGAAAACAAGAACACAAAGGACTTGACCTTCTGTGCTGCCGGTCTTAGTGATTGCATCACCACTGATCCCTGGGGTCTGCACTTGAGAAGTCATCTGCCTAATGCAGCCGCTTCACCAGTGAGGAAACTGTGGGTAGCCTGGCCAGTGGCTTGCCCAGGGCCACTGCCTGAGGAGAGACCTGGGGACAGGTCCCTTTGTGTTCCATCCTGAGCCCTTACCACCCCCTGCAGTGCTGATGAATGGTTCTGTGAGTGCACGCCCAAACACAGGGAACACCTGCAAGTTTAATCCACCTGTCCCCATGAAGGCAGAACTGGCAGCCCTAATGCTCTTAGGTGACTTGATGCTTTCCCATGGCACTCTGTCCCGTCACACTCATTGAGTCACCCTCATTAACTAACACCAGGTTTCCTGAGTATCAATGTTCGGTGTGACCATCTTCTGACTATTTCACTAAACTTATCTGTGTGTAAGAAACATCAGGCACATTAACTTTGAATATTTTAAAGGACTATAAGGAACTTCTGTCTTAGGCTATTAAAAGGAAAAATTTATTAATTTTTTTCCTTTAGATGTCTTTGAAGTTAGTATCTTTGTAACTGCTTTCTTTACCACGTTATTAAATTGAGCTCAATTATATTAAATCTCAGCGAAGTTTTTTTGGTAGAATTTAAAATCCGGCAAAGGAGTCAGCCCCACAAAGCACGGGCTATTATTCTAAGCTGTAGACAGTTCATACCACACGCATGCTCATTCTAGAACATTCAACTTACCGTGCTAAATGGATTTCTGGATGCTTCTCTGTGGAAGTCTTGGACTAGCCCTCCCCTTCCTTTTCTTGAGCCAAGAAAACTCTGAACCAAAGCAATTCTCTTTCAACATGTGGGAAAACTATAGTCAGACAGTCAAGAGCAGTGGCAGGAGAGCTTTGTGGGGCGTGGCAGAGAGAGACCTCTGGATCCTCGGGTGGATGTTACCAGTGAACCTGAATTTCTACTTCCAAGCCCTGAGAGACATGGGCAAGATTTGTTCCTGGGTGCTCCTTGTAAGCTTCACTTTAAAGTCTGGGAAAACCAAAGAGCAAACTGCCTTTGTGTCACAATTCTTGTGTTATATGTTAAGCATTTGGAAGGAACCCAGTGAGGCCGCAGGAAGTACTCACTCCCCCTCCACTTATCATCTTGAAGGCGATTCGTTTTTTTAAGTTGATAATCCCTAGGGCTATAAGGCTGTCCCACATCTGCCCCGAATTGAAAACAGATTACCATGAACAGCCTGACATCAGTGCTGCGGATCGCCTGTCCCAGAGAGGAAGAGTGAGCGTGCGAACGCGTGGCCCAATAGAGAGAGACAGAGAGAGAGACCCCGTGTGAATGCACAGCCCGGGAGACCCGCGAGCAGCTCCCAGCTATGAGGATGGCCAGCACAGGGTACGTAGGCTGTGAGGGTTCAGATTTTATGACAAATATTGGCGGTGTCTTTCTCACGTTGCAGGCAGCGGTATCCGGGAGGGGACTACCCTGAGACGTGAGGATAAAGTGACCTCACCAGGCACCGCCAGGGCTGTCAGCCTCCGGGGAGGCCGGGCAGCCTCTGCTTCTGAATTGCTTTGCTGGGTTTGGCCATCTTTGTGACCTGTCATTTAGAATGTAACATATAGTAGCTATACAATGATGTAGATACATTTTCTTTTTTCTTCGAGACTCTAATGAGGTTTTGTAATCCAGGAAACATTTTTACAGCTCAAGACTAGAGCTTTTCCAAGCCCTTGCTTATCTGTGAATTAAAAAAAAAAAAAAAAAGAATTTCCACAAAAGCCTCGGGGGACCTGGTCCCTCAGATTAACTATTTAGCGGCTAATATGCTCCTGAAGGCATTTCTTCCCAGCAGCTTTCTTTCTGAATATGAAAATATGAATATGAATATGAATATGGAAAGAATATTTTATAGAGTGTGACGTTCTTTGCCTTTTTAATTAAAAAAGGGATTAGACGTGTTCGTAAAAGATGACTAGAGGAGAAAAGAACAGAAATCGTAAGCAAGGCTTAAGGCCTGGGTCCTGACACTCCCAGCCCAGCCGGCCGGGGCCCCTCTGACTCATGCTCTGGCCTGATGTTGGTGGGTGGAGGCTGTTCAAGTGACTTCACAACTCTGTTTTGGGCTGGCGCTGTGGCTCACTAGGCTAATCCTCCGCCTGCGGTGCCGGCCCCCCCGGTTCTAGTCCAGGTTGGGGCACTGGATTCTGTCCCGGTTGCCCTTCTTCCAGGCCAGCTCTCTGCTGTGGCGCAGGAGTGCAGTGGAGGATGGCCCAAGTGCTTGGGCCCTGCACCCACATGGGAGACCAGGAGGAAGCACCTGGCTCCTGGCTTTGGATCAGTGCAGCACATCAGCCGCAACACGCCGGCCGTAGCGGCCACTTGGGGGGTGAACCAACGGCAAAGGAAGACCTTTCTCTCTGTTTCTCTCTCTCTCACTGTCTAACTCTGCCAGAAAGAAAGAAAGGAAGGAAGGAAGGAAGGAAGGAAGGAAGGAAGGAAGGAAGGAAGGAAGGAAGGAAGGAAGGAAGGAGGGAAGGAAGGACTGTGTTTTGCTCGCTTGCATCGCGGGGGCCAGCTCCTGATACCATCGGGAAAGAAAGAGAGAAAGAGAGAAAGAGAGAGAGAGAAAGAAAGAAAGAACGAACGAACGAAAGAACGAACTCTGTTTTGCTCGCTTGCATCGCGGGGGCCAGCGCCTGATACCATCGGTACCCCATCAGTACTTGTTGAATGAAAACAGAATTACGGAAGGGAACCCTACAGCAAGCATCAGTTTAGATAAACTGACCTCTTGAGCCTCTGGTTGGGGCGATTTGCACTCATCACAGCCAGGAGCAGAGACTAGGGGTCCTGGGTAATTGCGAGGACAGCAAGAGAGTGACCCGAGGGCACCAGTGCATGAAACCTGTGCTGATGCCACAGGTGTGGTATTAACAAGGTAAAGACCGTGGGGATGAGACTTTCCAGGGCACAACCTTGGCCTTGAGAGCGTGCGCGGGAGGCCAGGGAGGAGCAGGGCGAGACGGGTGGGCTGCTGAGCCCACCCGCTGGGTGCAGATGTGCTCATCAGAAGTGTGCCGACCACACAAAGCCCGTGCTTGTTCCCCACGCTGCCCCTGCTTCAGAAACAATGCATTCGGAGCAGCCCAGTTGGCAGGTAACCTTTTCAGTCCAGAAGCCAAGAGCTGCTCCCGGTTGATGGGTTGCCCACAACAGCACTTGAAAGAGGGAAGCACGTTCAGATGCCAAAATTTGACTGGAAACTGTGTCATGGGACCCAGCGAGACAGAGGCTCTCTTTCAGCAGAGGAAGCAGGCACATTCAGGTCTTTGTGCTGACGGATGCAGGAAGATGTATTGATTAACTCGCACAGAAAGGGGAATTATCAGGCTTGGACACATCCGCCTGCCCTACCTACAGCGACTGCCCATGAGCCTTGAATTCTGGGCAGACTATATATATATATATATATACACACACACATACACATATGTTTATATGTGTGAGTATAAACTTAATTTAAACAGCTGGGTTAATCTATCTACTTAATTCCTCAACTCCAGAGGTTTGGGGAGAAAAAAATAAAAGCGGTATGGCAGAGACTTCCACAGTGACACCTGCTGTATAAATTTAACTACAGTAAACCCCCTCATCCAAAAATCAGCTGCCTTTGTAGCAACAGGCCTTCATGTGGGGTGATACCCTCTCTCCCTGCCCACTCCGATGATCCCCAGCCCCATATTTGAAACCAGGCACCTGGTGAGTGGTCGCCATGGCACCCACGGGCTAAGCCATCACTCCCGGTCTCGGCCTCATTTCTCTTCAGGAGTTTTGTGAGCCATTGTTTGGAATTCAGGACACACTATCCCTCAGAAATGAGGTTAGGCTCCCAACACAGCTGCTGAATGCAAATTCTTCCTAAAATACGGAGAATTTGCTGCAAGTGTTGAGAAAAGAACTGGTGCTATTGTGTATAGCGGCATTGGAGGATGAACTTTACAATGGCCGTCATAGTGCTCTTGAGAGCGGTGCATCCTGGGAGATTCACTCTTGGCCTTGCACCCACTCATGTCCTGGTTGGACCCTCACCGTGCTCCTCAATGCTTTGTCTCCTGCTGTGCCTTCAATTGGTAGCCTAAACTGGAGTCCAAGCAAATGATTTGCACATACTTTTCCCCCTGTAGTTTCTTCTGCCTGGAATGTCGTCTTCCATTTCTAATTCCTGACAAACTCATGGAGCAACTCAAACATAGTTAAGATCCTTCTGTGATGTCCTAGTCAAACCCCTATCTCTCTACTTCCTTGGCCAAAACTGCCCCCCCCCCACCATCCCCAAGGAAATTTAGCACACAACTTAGGATGGTCCTCCACTAACTTTCTAAAGTTCCTAGAACTTGGATTAAAAAAAAAAGATTTATTTTATTTATTTGAAAGAGAAAGTTACAGAGAGAGAGAGAGGTCTTCCATCCACTGGTTAACCCAGAAGGCTACAATGGCTGGAGCTGAACCGACACAAAGACAGGAGCAAGGAGCTTCTTCCAGGTCTCCCATGTGGGTGAAGGGACCCAAGCACTTGGGCCATCTTCCAGTGCTTTCCCAGGAGCATTAGCAGGGAGCTGGATTGTAAGTGGAGCAGCCGGGACATGAATCGGCACCCATAAGGGATGCCGGCACTGCAGGCTAGGACTTAAACCCGCTGTGCCACAGTGCCGGCCCCCCCAAAGCTCAGATTAAAAGAAATCACCCCTAGGAAAGTCAGAAATTCCCTTTCAGGGAAGGGGTTTGGTGCAGTATTTAAGCTGCCACTTGGGACTCCCACATCCCATATCGCAGTGTCCAGGGTTCAAGTCCCAGCTCTGCTCTCCATCCAATTACCTGCTAATGTGTAGCCTGGGAGGCAGCAGGTTACGGATCGGGTACTTGGGTCCTTGCCAACTATCTGGGAGACCAAGATGGAATTCCCAGTTCTTGGCTTTGATCTGGCCCAAATCTGACTGCTATGGGCATTTGGGAAGTGAACCAGCAGATGGGAGATCTCTCTGTGTCTCTCTGTCTCTGTCTCTGTCTCCCTTGGTTTCTGTGTCTTTCAAATAAATGAATTAAATGTTCAAAAAGGAAATTTCCCTCCCCTGTATCTCACTTACATTCCCATAACACCATATAGGAACCACAATGGGTTAAAACTTAACAAATTTAATTTAATTATTTTATTGATTTAATTAATTAATTAATTAAATTAAAACTTACATTTTTATGTCCCTCTTCCCTAGACCAAGAAATCCTTAGAGACAGGGATTATTTTCACAACTTATTACAATGCCTGGAACATAGTATATGAGTAGAAAAGGAATGGATGGATGGACAGGTGGATAGATGACTAAGTCAACACAGAGATGGAGGGAGGGAAAATGGGAGGGAGGGAGGGAGGGATAGAAAAAGTTGGTGTATTTAGACGAGGATGAAGAACCACTCAGCAATTTCTGACATTCTGAGGAAGACTCTTCTAGAATTTCCAGGGCAGGGGATGGATGGAATGTGCTCACTTCTGCTTTTAAGAGAGGGAGGAATCATGAGTGGGGAGAAGAGAATGAACTTTGAGTCAGAGCATATGACCCCGGTGTTCCTTCTCCACTTTCTAGCTGGATGACCTTTGGTAAATTGTTTACCTCTCTATTTTTCTTTTCCTCAACTGTATGATGGAGGAAATAGCTGACTTTAAGGAGCTGTTGTAAGGGTTATAGGAATTCATCTACAGCCCTAGCCTGGTCCTTGAGTCATACGGGTGAAAGATAAAGTGTTGGTATAACAGGAATCTGAATCTGAAATGGTGGAACAAGGAGCGTTGGCACCAAAAGGAACCGGGGGCCCTTAAGTCAGGTGTGGGCTTCCCTTTCACCCCTGGGTCCACTTCGTTGTAAAGCAGCGTGTCAACCACCGGGCTACATTTTCTCAGCCACTTTCCCTATCACTTGACTAAATACAATAAAATAAAAATGTGGGAGAGAGAGAAAAGAGGAAGGGGGCTCAGGGAATTTGTAAATGTAAGAAAGAATCGCTGTGGACAGGTATTGTGGCGCAGCTAGCTAAGTTTCCCTTGGGGAGGGCTGGTTGGAACCCCAGCATCGCCCCCCAAATCCAGCTGCCTGCTAATACAACCTGGGAGGCAGGAGATAAAGTGCTGATGTCCCTGCCACTCACTTGGCAGACCCAGATGGAGTTCCAGGTTTCTGTCCTGGCACCGGCCTGGGCCTAGACCCAGGTATTATGGCCATTTAGGGAGTGAACCAGCCAACTGAAAGAGCTATTCCTCTGTATGTCTCCCTCTCTCTATGTCACCCTGCCTATCAAGTAAATAAAATGAGATTTTTTTAAATTGGAAACCATATATAAGAATGGTCTTCAAAATCTTATTGAAAATGTATGCTATGGAAAAAATGCACGTATTTCAATTTTGTTTTGCCCCAAAATACATTTATCTTTTTTTTTTAGATTTATTTATTTATTTATTTGAAAGGCGGAATTACAGGGAGACAGTGAGGGAGAGACAGAGAGAGAGAGATCTTCCATCTGCTGGTTCTATCCTCCAGTGAACTCAATGGCTGGAGCTAGGCCAGTCCTAAGCCAGGAGTTCATGGCTTCTTCTGGATCTCTCACATGGGTGGCAGGGGCCCAAGTACTTGAGCCATCTTCTACTGTTTTCTCAGGTGCATAAGCAGGAAGCAGAAGTGGAACAGCCAGGACTCGAACTGGCACCCATATGGGATGCTGGCACTGCAGGTGGCAGCTTTACCAGCATGCCACAGTGCCAGCCCCCTCTTATATTTTAACATTTTCCCATGAACTTTTAAAATTCCTTTCTATTTACACCTGCAAATACACTTCTGTGCATTTGTAACCCAAGAAGTGCCCTCCGTGGGTCCAAGTACTTGGCATAACTAATAATGCTGGCGATCTATTATGAATCACTTGCCTACCATGTCTGGTGTGCCAGGCAGTGTTCTTAGCTTTTCACACCCATTCACTCATTCAGTTCTTACAGTAACACTGTAGCAAAGGGACATAAAAAGCCTTGTTTTATTGCTAGGGAAGAAATCACTCTGTGAGTCACACAACAAGGACACATAGGAGCCAGCAGGTGAACACAGACATCTGACTCCCTCAGATTGCTTGGGGCAGTTTGATTCCATTTTCCCACAACAACGTGGTCGCATAGTTAGCACGTGCAATACATTTAACACACTCTGACCTCCGGATGCCTCGGGCAGGCAGGGATCATGGAAGGTCTCCTCTTTCCTGTTTGCATCATTATAAAAGCATTTCCACAGTAAGTAAAACTACTGTGCAGGCACTTCAAGGTTATCGAAATCTTTGGCTGTCTTAGTCATCCCTTGTTGTAAACCACATGTATGTCCCACTGATATTTTAGGCCATGGTTTAGATGAAGGTGCTCAGGAGAACAGGAGAGAGAGCATTTGACCCCTGACATCCCAAAAATGCGAGCTGGGAGGAATCCCATGGAATAGAAAATAAGAGGAGAAAGAAGGGGGCCCCCTGGTGTTTCTCCCTGTTTGCTTCCCCCATAGCCTGACTGGAGAACATCTCACCCAAAAACCCATTCACGTCAAATTCAGTCCCCTTTGGAGCATTTGTGCATCTGTTCTAGAAATAAATATTACATTGAATTAAACTTTAATTTATTGTAAATTCTAAATAAAAGGCTTTATATAAACAGAGCTGGGAGCTTAACTCTCCAAAAGTAGGTCAAATAGAAAAAGGCACTTTCAAGTTACAAAACAATCCCAACACTTAAAAACTATTCTGCAAGTTCAATAAATACCTGATAAAAATACAAAATGGTTAGATTGTGCCCTTAGAGGGACTGATTTTTCTTTCTCATCACTTAACTGCCCCCAGATGCCAAGAAAATATAGGGCACTAACATGAAATCCGGACTGTGAAACGGAGGCTGAATTTTAAGTTATTTTTCATTGAGTAAATCTTCAAGAAACTGGTTTTAGGCCAGCTGGCTACCTGGCAGGGTTTTCATTAGAATAGGAGGAAACTTGACGAATACACGTTTCAGCCTAATGCCCAGCACATGGTGGACACTCAGTAAGATTTTGTTGAATAAATGTGGAATAGTTCTGCACTGTTTAACCAAGCCCACTCATCTATCCTGTTAGATCCTGGATTATACAGGGTAGCATGGTTGTTATTATGGGTGATTTTCAGATTACACAAAAACAACATTTCCTAAAATGCTCAATCCCCTGGGAATCAAAAGCCCAAAGTTTCTGAGATGGTTTCCTAACATTTTACGAGAGAGTAGTCTTATAGTCAGGACTGAGGTGCTCTGGGAATTAAGTGAGATCACGTTCACCCATCCAACCATTTGTTCATTCTTTTATGATTTATTTTATTTATTTGAAAGGCAGAGTTACAGAGGGAGGGAGGGAAGAGAGGGAGAGAGAGCGGGTTGGGGGGGTGGTGGAAGTTGATCTTCCATCTACTGATTCACTCCCCAAATGGCCACAACAGCCAGGGCTGGGCCAGGCCAAAGCCAGGAGCTTGGAGTCCCATCCTGGCCTACCACGTATGTGGCAAGGGCCCAAGCACTCGGGCCATCTTCCACTGCTTTCCCAGGCGCACTTGCAGGGAACAGGATCAGAAGTGGAGCAGCTGGGGCCTCAAACTGGTGCTCACAACAGATGTCAGCGTCACAGGCAGCAGCTTAACCCACCATGCCACATGCTGCCCCTCGTTCATGCTTTTAAAATGGTATGGTTTTTTAAGATTTGTTTATTTATTTGAAAGTCAGAGTTACACAGAGAGAGAAGGAGAGGCAGAGAGAGAGAGAGAGAGAGATGTCTTCATCCGCTGGTTCACTCCCCAGATGGCCACAACAGCCAGAGCTGTGCTGATCTGAAGCCAGGAGCCGGGAGCTTCCTCCGGGTCTCCCACGCAGGTGCAGGGGCCCAAGTCCTTGGGCCATCTTCTACTGCCTTCCCAGGACATAGCTGAGAGCTGGATCAGAAGTGGAGCAGCTGGGTCTCGAACTGGCGCCCATATGAGATGCAGGCACTTCAGGCCAGGGCGTTAACCTTCTGTGCCACAGTGCCAGCCCCAGTATGTATTTTCAGTGCTGGAAAAATTGTACTTGGGAAATAGTGGTGAACAAGTCAAACAAAGTCTGAACTCATGGAGCTTACTTTCACCCACAAAGCAAGCTGTGTGGGAGCTG